>NC_044068.1:3313675-3323716 GCF_902167405.1 Gadus morhua
TAGTTCGATCCCCGGCTCGAGTGTCGAGGTGTCCCTGAGAGAGTCGCTCACCATGACTGCTCCCGACGGAGTGGCTGACGCCTTGCGTGGCTGACACCACCGTCGGTGTGTGAATGTGTGCCTGAATGAGTGAATGTTAGGCAGTATTGTAAAGCGTGACCACTGGACAGAAAAGCGCGGCATAAACGCAGTCCATCGACCATTTGTTCTTTCTCAAAATGCAACAATAGGCGAGAGAGACAGCCCTGATCCTGATTGGCTCATCATCCTCGATGCGTCGATGCACTTCTATCTTTAATACTTTGATTGATTGAGTCGCTGACCAACGCAGGGCGTCTGGGTGCGGTGCTGAGCTGATGGCCTATATATGGAGCGAGTTTCATCGCCATCTCCCCGCTCAGTTTTTTATCCAGTGTGGGGGGTTGGCCACCCCCCCCCCCCCCCCCCCCCTCCACCCTTTCTCCCCAGAACAGGGGGGTGACAGAGGAGGAGGGATGTAATTCCACCCCTGTTTATGCCCCCCCCTGCTCCCATTATCTCCTCACTTAATGGATTCCTTCTCTCCCTCCATCAGAATTAATCAGGGTAATGTTCGCTGTTAGTGAAGAGGAAATTAATTTCAGCCGGCCCCCTGATCTGACTCTAACAGTGGGGGGGGGGGTGGAGGAGATGGGAGATCTCAACACTCACCGAGCCTCATCCTTCATGGAGAGGGGGGGGGGGGGGGGGGGGGGGGGGGGGGGGGGGGGCAGCAAGTCGAAAAGTGTTGAAGTGCCACTGACTTTCAGAGAAGGCTTCTGAAAAAGGCATTAAAAAAATGCGATTGGCCATTGATTTCCTACTATTAGTGGTGAGAGGGAGAGAGAGAGTCAAAGAGAGGAGGGACACAAGAGAGAGAGTACGGCAGAGAGAGAAAGAAAGAGAGAGGGACAAAGAGAGATAGAGGGAGGGGAGGTAGAGAATGGAAGAGACCGATTTGTTTCTTTAGTGAAGAGCCTCCTCTCCGTCCATGCATGTTATTAAAGTCGTTGGACTGAAAACCCCCGTTGGAAGACACTGGATCCCGGAGATAAGGCATCATACCCCCCCCCATCAGCAGCCCCCCAAAACGTATTAACAGCGCCGGGACATTCATCAATCAGAGTGACACCTCACCGCAAACATCACATGATCAGTCAGCACCAGACCGCTGTTAAATACTGAGTAAAGTGCTTCACAAGGGAACAACACATCGAGACTAAGACTGAGGGTTTACAATACGAGTCAAGATGTTAATGGAGGAGATGTGAACAGGGCGACATCCAGCACCTGTTCAGCTGGGACTCAAGAGAACCGGGAGACCTCTGAGTCAGATTACAGAAAGGTAATGAGAATCATCTGAACCTCCGTTTGCTCCATGCTTTGCCCCATGAATGAACCTAGGTAACTTTCCTCCATGAAGAACTCCAAACATCAGTACAGGATTAACCAATGACCAGGCTTCACCTCTGGCCTGTCTTGCCTTGATTGGTCGTCTGCTTTGGACCAATTATAATCCTGCATCTCCCGGCATGTGAGGTGAACGACTGAGGGAGGATAGTGAGCTCACCTCTTCATCTCCCCAGCAAACAGATGGGGCCTCTGTGCGTTTGCGCTTTGTGTCAAGTGCGTGTGTGTAGGGCCCTCTCTTGGGGGCCCCTGTCAATGGACACGAGGGCCACAGAGAGCAGATCAGGGGGAAGGACACTGATGACAGAGGAAGGTGGAGCCAAACAAACGGGTGGAGGGCGAGAGAGAGAGAGAGAGAGAGAGAGAGAGAGAGAGAGAGAGAGAGAGAGAGAGAGAGAGAGAGAGAGAGAGAGAGAGAGAGAGAGAGAGAGAGAGAGAGAGGGAGGGAGGGAGGGAGGGAGGGAGGGAGGGAGGGAGGGAGGGAGGGAGGGAGGGAGGGACGGACGGACGGATGCGGGGATAAATCTGTCTTTCAAACTTGTTTTGAAACACAACAGTATATTTTCGCACTGATTAATTTAGTAGTGGTTCCCAGGACAAAATCCATGATGTCTTTGATATTCTCTTCATGCAGCAGAGAGCTCTGATCGTTGTGTTATTTGCCTGTTCCCGCTCAGCAGTATCCCATGAGAGGGAAACAACGAACTCAAAGAAGAGCTCTGCATCTAAATAAAGAACTGTCGGCAAAGCACCTTCCTCATAACACCGTTTGAACAATTAAAGCGTGAATTTCCTGCGGCTTCACGTGAACAAGAGCACAAACTCGCCAGCGACGCAACGCGGCCTATCTTGCATCCTGTCTCCCGCGGCGACAGGAGGCAGACTTGTGAGGATCTATCTCCGACGAGAGAGGAAACCGTGATGATCTGATGCGCTCGTACAGAACCTGCTAATCTGATTTGAGTCCCTCCCCCACCTCCCCCTCTCTCCCCCTCTCTCCCCCTCCCGTTGTTGCTCTGTTTACAACACGGCGGCTGATCTGTCTAAATTTCGCGTGAAGAGAGAATCAGACATCAAACATCGACTAATCCACCGCGGGGCGCAGCCGTCCCCACGCCGTCGGTGAGTCGTGAAGACGGGTTATGTAACGTGTTCAGGGGGGGGGGGGCGGCTGTGAGGGCCCCATCCTCTGAAGCTCCCTGTGCGAGGGCCCCATCCTCCGGAGCCCCCAGTGGGGCCCCATTCTTCGGATCCCCCAGTGAGGGGCCCCATCTTCCAGAGCCTTTCCGCCTGCTTTCTGAACACACCTGCCCAACGTTTTGCCGTTTAACCCTTTTCCTCGTTTTTTCATTTCTCCTTCTCCTTTTCTGGATAGGTGCCCTATCATGGATATGCTCATGTAAATGGAGCCAAATGTACACTTAACTCGGAAGTACTTGAGTACGTTCAACTTCAGACGATCTTTGGACATCAGGAAGGTGTTGGTCTGGGCTGGTCAAGGATCCCATCGCTGGCAGAGGACGTGAACCAGCGGATGAATGTAATGACACCTAAGAACACTTTCCATTAGAGAGTTAATTGTGTCTTAACGAAAGTGACTTCATGCGATAACAGAGTCAGGTAATAGGAGTAAACTGGTAATGAGAGAGAGGGCGACAGAGAGAGGCTGACAGGTAATGGGAGAGAGAGCGTTAGAGAGAGGCTGACAGGTAATGAGAGAGAGGGCGACGGAGAGCGGCTGACAGGTAATGAGAGAGAGGGTGACAGAGAGAGGCTGACAGGTAATGAGAGAGAGGGCGACAGAGAGAGGCTGACAGGTAATGAGAGAGAGGGTGACAGAGAGAGGCTGACAGGTAATGAGAGAGAGGGTGACAGAGAGAGGCTGACAGGTAATGAGAGAGAGGGCGACAGAGAGAGGCTGACAGGTAATGAGAGAGAGGGTGACAGAGAGAGGCTGACAGGTAATGAGAGAGAGGGCGACAGAGAGAGGCTGACAGGTAATGAGAGAGCGTTAGAGAGAGGCTGACAGGTAATGAGAGAGAGAGAGCGTTAGAAAGAGGCTGACAGATAATGGGAGAGAGGGCAACAGAGAGAGTACGACCGGTAATGAGAGAGAGGGTGACAGAGAGAGGCTGACAGGTAATGAGAGATTGGGCGACAGAGAGAGGGCTGACAGGTGATGAGGGAGAGGACGACAGAGAGAGGCTGACAGGTGATGAGGGAGAGGACGTCAGAGAGAGGGCTGACAGGTGATGAGGGAGAGTACGTCAGAGAGAGGGCTGACAGGTGATGAGGGAGAGTACGTCAGAGAGAGGGCTGCCTCCCGGTGTGATTGAGGTGAGCCGGGTGGTTTGGGGGTGACGGAGGTCTGGGATGCTATCAGCATTCATATGTACCCCCTGGCCGTCCTGGTATCCACTAGGTCGTCCCACACTGTGACCCGATTTCTGACCAACAGCCTGACCGAACCTCGGCTCGTGGTTTTGCCATTTTGTGACGCAGCTTTGTACCTACCCACTGTGGTTCATATGCAGAATTTGCTTTTATTGATCAAATCCGTTTTAAAGATGATTTTTGTCTTAGTTTGATGTACTTATCGATCGTTTTGAATAGACTGGAGAATAGTCTGCAAATAAAGACCGCTACTAGTGAAGAGACTACAAGTAAAAGACCACTAATACAGAATAGACTACATGTAAAGGCTAATACTACAGACTACAGACTACAGACTACAAGTAAAGACTACCTCTCATAGTGATCTAGGCCAGAGTCATCTGAATATGTATTCAAATCAAGCACTAGTTTCGCATTATTATTACCCGAGGTTGGTTGAATGGTATATTTGAGCACATGACCAGCCGTTTGGGAAAGAGCTCATTTGTAATTGGACCACTTGTTCTAAAATGAGTCCAATGTCGAAGCGGCGATTTCGGCTTCTCGACAACGCTCTTCATTCGAGATGCAACACTAATTCAGATTCTGTACAACAGCGCAGCCATCTAATTTCAAGGGGAGCTTCCCTGCGCGGGGTTTGCTATGGGCCTTCTGTAGTGGCTCTCAGCAACACACCGGTGACCCCAATCGGATTAATGGCCCGTCTCTCCGAGCGAGACGGGAAAGACCTCTTCCTTTAATGGATTACTTTCTTTTTAATGGCCGAGCAGAAGTAGAAAGGGAGCCATTTGTCGCTGATGCTATATTATTATTATCTTATTTTGGTAGATTTACAGCGCTGAGGAGCTGGTTTTATAGGGAGACGTGCGTGACTTGTAATATAATATATTATAAGTGGATAATATATGACACAGTAGTTTTGGGTAATGGCGGGTATTCATAATGTCAATGGCTCCGTTAAAATGACAGGACATATCCCCGTTAAAATATGGATCCCATCACGCTCCAGGGCATCGGTAAAGCTTCACTCTAATATCACTAATGGCCGATATGGTAATTGTAGTCCATTAAATGTCCAAGCACTGGATATGATATCTCTTAGTGAATTGATCACCATGTTTTTGGTTGATGTTTTATATTTCTTCCCACCCCGTACTGCGACTTTGTTCATTTCCATAATCGTGTTCTGCGGCGTGAAGACTCACTGGCGTTGCGTGTTGCGTTGGACAGCGCGCAAACAGATGTGGGTATCTCATGAGAAGACTCATCTGCTTGTTTTGAGCTGTGCTGGCGTATAGCTGTGAGCCCGGTGTTCACTCCCATTAATAATGGATGACCCCCTCTCCCTGCGAAGGAGGGGAACGCACGTGGATCGAAGAGAGGGAACACTAAACAACTGCAGGGAAATCTGAACACTGCCTGAATGTGCGTCCATGATCTGCAGATAACCAGGCTGGTACCCAGGCTGGGTAACCAGGCTGGTATGGTAACTAGGTTGGTAACCAGGTTGGTATGGTAACCAGGGTTGGTAACCAGGTTGGTAACCGGGTGGGTAACCAGGTGGTTAAGTGGTCCTTAGTTAGTGTTCCAATCTTAAGTGTTCCTTAGTTAAGTGGAACCGCTTCATCCAGCTTTGGGATGAGTTCAATAATTCAAAGTTGTACAGTAGAGCCATCTGCCACGCACACGCACACACACACACACACACACACACACACACACACACACACACACACACACACACACACATAAACAGACACACACACACACACACACACACACACACACACACACACACACACACACACACACACACACACACACACACACACACACACACACACACACAAAAACACACAGAGACAAACAGACAGACAGACAGACAGATACAGACACACACAAACACACGCACACACACACGCGCGCACACGCACATAAACAGACACATACAAACACTCAGCTAAAAATAGTATTGGGGTATTTGGATGAAGACTGGCAGAAGAGACTTCTCTCTTCTTCTTGAACAAAGAAATGTTTTTTTCTGTGAGACTAAACGTGCGCCTTCTGGCTGATGCTGGCGCTCGTGATCACCGAGAGTATCAGAGCACCTGCCTGATGTAGTGAAAAAAAAATATATATATATATGATATAAATAACTCAGACGTCAGATAAATAATGTATAAATAACAGTTGGTTCAAGATGTATGTGTTACTGACCAAGCCATTAAAACACACACACACACACACACACACACACACACACACACACACACACACACACACACACACACACACACACACAAACACACGCGCGCGCGCACACACACGCACAGGCACAGGCACAGGCACACGCACGTCAGAGACACAACTCGACGTACTTTGAATGAAAGTTTTTTTTCCCACATCGACCAGTAATGATGCGAGCGTCTCTGCGCGCCCCCCCCCCCCCCCCCCCGCCCCCCGCCCTCCTCAAGTCAGACACGCGCAGCACCGCGGGCTGCTGGCTCGAGCTCCAAAGAGCTTCATGTTTCCTGTCCTCGTGCCTCTGTCCCTCATTCCGTCAACGAGAACACCCGACGTCAACACGTACGCTGAGCTGGCCGGGGGTTGCTACACACCAGGGGTCGGTACAATACACACTAGCAGGGGGAAGGGGGGATGGGGGTTCTTCCCGAATACTTGCTTTCACCTGCCGGACCGGAGTGCAGCGCGCGTGCAGACCGGAGCGGCTCGTGTTGGTTTGGCTCGAGCCAGCGACCAGGTGACCCGGTTGCCCACGCGCCGCCGTTTTAACCTCGGCGTCATCGAATCGTTAACGGGCGTGCGCCGTTGGACGTGTGTGGAGAAGACCTGCTGAACGTGTGAGGAGGACCTCCGTGGAGACTTGAGGACCGCGAGGAGGACCTCCGTGGACACCTGAGGACATCCGTGGACACCTGGGGACCATGAAGACTGTTAGCCGCCGTGTCCCGTGGAGGGTGACGACCAGGTAACCGACTGCCGCTATACTCCTAATATATATACAATATACATATACATATACCATATACATATAAAATATACGCATACAATATACATATATAATATACAATATACAAATACTTAAACAATAGACATAAACAATTCACATAGGCCTATACATATACAATATACATATACAATAACTCCTAATTCCTATCTTCTGTTTAGTTAAGTCCCGTGTCTGACTGTGAAGATGAGGAGGAGTGGTCTGGGCTGACTGATGCCAAGCAGTAGAATCAGTCAACCCCCATTCTCTATTCAACACTTTAGAAACAGCTTCATGTCTGTTACTCCACACGTCCAGAGATGTAAAGTCCTTTAAAAGGCCCTCATCCTCAAATCCAAGTTGAAACTCATCTCTCATACTTCTCCGTAGTCTAGTCGTACAATAGTCTAGTAGTAGACTGCTTTACAAAATCAAACACCAGTATTTTCCTCATGTAATTCCCCTTTTCCACCGGCAGCCGGCTGGTACGCTTTGGACCCAGCACGCCTCAGCCCAGTAGTTAGGGTGCCGTATAGCCCAGCTCGTTACGACTCGCGTTTCCACCGCCGAAAGTACCCTTATGTTAGGGCGGGGATTAAGCCGTATGGCGATAGCCGCGGCAGCTAGTAAACATCATGACCTCATAGCAGCCCGACACAGTGTAGCCTGCTAATAAATCACAAAGAAAAAGAAGAACGCGCCAAAGGAACAAAGAGCAACAATGTAGGACGTCCAAGAAGGACGGCAATTTACATTTTCCTCAATAAACAAAGCTTTCGCCATTGTCCAGTAATACCTTGTGGGTAATGTGTTTGTTTGTTATTAACCCCTGTCGCACAGAAGTGCAATTCTGTCGACCAATCAACGGACGGCGTGTGTAGCACCAACTTGCCGGCACCCTTTCAGGCATCTCAGTACCCCAACGAAGGAGTACTGCGAGACGAGTACGGGTACGAGGAACAGCAGCTTAGTGACTAGGGGCGACTGGAGCTAGATGACCAGCAGCGTAGAGACTAGTGAGGGCCGACTGGAGCTAGATGAACAGCATCTTAGAGACTAGGGCCGATTGGAGCTAGAGGAACAGCAGCTTAGAGACTAGGGCCGACTGGAGCTAGAGGAACAGCAGCTAGAGCAATCACTTCTCAATATTGCAACATGATCTGCGGCTTTTTCAGAGAAAGTGGTCAGCATAATATTGTGTTTCAGCTCAAGCAGCGTCTCTCCCACCAAAGGCTCCGTTACTGCTGGCCGGGGCCTTTTGGGCTCTGTTGACCTCTAGGGTCAGTGGAGCCACGGTTTGGGTGTATTGTTCGTCAGGAGTTCTGGGGGGGGGGGGGGGGTGACGTACGCTGGCGTCTGACGCTTTGTCCTTGCTGTCGTCGTCGCTCCCTCTGCGCCTCCCTTTCCCCTCCCTTTCCCCTCCTCCCCTCACCCTCCTCCCCTCACCCTCCTCCCCTCGCAGGATTGGGGGGGGGGGGGGGGAGTTTCTTCAGGTTGTTTGGCTCGTTGAGATTTATTAATTGCATTCAATATTCAGATGATCCCGCTCTACCAGAGCCACGCAAGACCTTGTGTGTGTGTGTGTGTGTGTGTGTGTGTCTGTGTGTGTGTGTGTGTGTGTGTGTGTGTGTGTGTGTGTGTGTGTGTGTGTGTGTGTGTGTGTGTGTGTCTGTGTGTGTGTGTCTGTGTTACGTATCTGTGTGTGTGTGTGAGTTTTAAGTCCAAACTGCTGCATTCTGTAACACAGTAGATGTCCGGCGCTGAGAGAGAGAGAGAGAGAGAGAGAGAGAGAGAGAGAGAGAGAGAGGGAGAGAGAGAGAGAGAGAGAGAGAGAGAGAGAGAGAGAGAGAGAGAGAGAGAGAGAGAGAGAGAGAGAGAGAGAGAGAGGGAGGGAGGGAGGGAGGGAGGGAGGGAGGGAGGGAGGGAGGGAGGGAGGGAGGGAGGGAGGGAGAGATCATAGAAGGAGAGAGAGAAAAGAATAAGAATGAAACTGAATGAGAGTGAAGAAATGGAGGGAGAGGTAGGAAGGCAATGAGGCATGATGAGGTAGACAAAGAGAACAGAGCTATGTTAGAAGATAGAACTGGATATAGAGAGTGAAACAGCGAGAACAGAGCTATGTTAGAAGATAGAACTGGATATAGAGAGTGAAAGAGTGAGAACAGAGCGACTGAAATGAGATGAGAAAGAAGCAGACATCCTTCCTTTGATGTGTGGCATCAACGGTTCCAGTTGTCTGTGTCTCATCTATGTCATGATAATGTAATAAGGATCTATGTTATGAAGTTAGATCTGTGTTACCAAGATCTTTTTATTGTATTTCTATGTGATAAAAACGGTAAAAACATTGATGTGCCGGGCCCCAGCCCACACTCCGGGGGAGGAGTACTGCTCAGGGACTCCTAGACTCAGCTAGGAGGAGACGGGAATCGAGCTAGCAACCTTCGGGTTACCAGTCAAGTAAGGGGGGTCACCTTAAACATAAAACTTCATAAGATAGATCTATCTCCATAGATCTTCTCACATCAAGGTAACATGGCACATGTTATGTGTTATGCTATGTTAAGAATTTCTATGTTTAAGGTGACCCCCCCCCCCACTCCCCCCCCTCCCCCTCTCCCTCTCCCTCTCTTCTCCAGGGCTGTGATTGGTTGAGAGGTCCGTGGTAGACAGTGTCAGAGGAAATGGACCTTTGATCAAAAACAATGATGTCATAAGCCACGCCCCTTAGCGGTGGTTGTGAATCATAACCCACCTTTATTCATGATTCATTGATTCGCACGCAATCGAGACAACGGTATTGGGTTTTAATTTATTAATTAATTTGCAACTGCTTATTCCGTCTTTATTTCTGTCCATGTTATTATGAACATCTAAACATTTGTTGAAGAGATGGCCGTCTTACTTGTGATTTATTTAATTGTAGATGATTTGGATGCTATCTCTGTTCATTTATCATTCGAGTGAGCTGTGAATTCTGCTTGCATCAGTGTGGCTCAACTACTACCCTCCACAGGCATAGATATCTGTGTGCATAGCAAAGCACCATCGCTGCTTTTACAAACTATCTAGCAGAGCACTCAAACATGGAGCAGGCCCTTAGCATCTCAACCAAGGTATACCTCATCCAGTGGAGACTGGCTCTACCGACCATGGAGAGATCGGGCCTGTTGTCTGGTCTAGGGGGTTGGGGGGGGGGGGGGGGGGGGGGG
>NC_044068.1:3323816-3356316 GCF_902167405.1 Gadus morhua
GCGGTGGTGCTGCAGTGTGGGGCCGACTCGCTCTCTGGAGACCGTCTGGGCTGCTTCAACCTGTCCATCCGTGGTAAGCACTGACCTGGACCGCTGGGGGCCCTGGACAGCTCTGGGGCCCCGGACAGCTCTGGGGGCCCCGGACATCTCTGGGGGCCCCTGATGGCTCTGTAGGCCCCGGGACGTTCAGTGTCTGACTCCCCCTGTGCGGTGAACCCCCCCCCCCAGGTCACGCCCGCTGTGTGGAGTACATGAAGTCGTTCAACCTGCCCATGCTGATGCTGGGGGGCGGGGGCTACACCATCAGGAACGTGGCCCGCTGCTGGACCTACGAGACGGCCGTCGCCCTGGATACCGAGATCCCCGACGGTGGGTCCATCCACATCCCATAATAGATGGAAGCCCGCCTTATAATCTGATGTGTAGATCGTTTAAATGGCCATGGTTCTGCTTCAGACCAGTGTTGTGAGAGTCTGTCACAGCTCTGCTAATGCGTCTTTATCTGGGCTAAAGAGGTTCTGTGTCTCCTGAACTAACGAGGTTCTGTGTCTCCTGAACTAACGAGGTTCTGTGTCTCCTGAACTAACGAGGTTCTGTGTCTCCTGAACTAACGAGGTTCTGTGTCTCCCGAACTAACGAGGTTCGGGTTCCCCTGAACTAACGAGGTTCTGTGGCTCCTGAACTAACGAGGTTCTGTGTCTCCTGAACTAACGAGGTTCTGTGTCTCCTGAACTAACGAGGTTCTGTGTCTCCCGAACTAACGAGGTTCTGTGTCTCCCGAACTAACGAGGTTCTGTGGCTCCCTGAACTAACGAGGTTCTGTGTCTCCCGAACTAACGAGGTTCTGTGTCTCCTGAACTAACGAGGTTCTGTCTGTCCCCTGAGCCAACGAGGTTCTGTCTGTCCCCTGAGCCAACGAGGTTCTGTCTGTCCCCTGAGCTAACGAGGTTCTGTTTCCCCTGAGCTAACGAGGTTCTGTTTCCCCTGAGCTAACGAGGTTCTGTTTCCCCTGAGCTAACGAGGTTCTGTTTCCCCTGAGCTAACGAGGTTCTGTTTCCCCTGAGCTAACGAGGTTCTGTTTCCCCTGAGCTAACGAGGTTCTGTTTCCCCTGAGCTAACGAGGTTCTGTTTCCCCAGAGCTAACGAGGTTCTGTTTCCCCAGAGCTAACGAGGTTCTGTTTCCCCAGAGCTAACGAGGTTCTGTTTCCCCTGAGCTAACGAGGTTCTGTGTCTCCCGAACTAACGAGGTTCTCTGTCTCCAGAACTCCCGTACAACGACTACTTTGAGTACTTCGGACCTGACTTCAAGCTGCACATCAGCCCGTCCAACATGACCAACCAGAACACGACCGAGTACACGGACAAGATCAAGTGAGGCTCCGGTTCCTCTGATGGTGTCAGAGCTCGGCCAGCGCGTTCTGTTAGGGTCACAGTGTTTAGGACCGTAGCATGGGACCCATTAGGGGTACCATAACATCAGCATTTGATTGGTTGAACATCTTGGGTGTGGATCAGGAGTTTTCATTGGCTCCTGCAGGCAGCGGTTTTGATCTGGCCGTTGTGATTGGCTCCTGCAGGCAGCGGTTTTGATCTGGCCGTTGTGATTGGCTCCTGCAGGCAGCGGTTGTTTGAGAACCTGCGGATGCTGCCGCACGCGCCGGGCGTCCAGATGCAGGCGGTGCCAGAGGACGCCATCCCCGACGACATCGTGGACGAGGACGCAGACGACCCCGACACGCGCGTCTCCAGTGAGCCTCGCGTCCTCTTTGAGGGCCCTCACTGTCTCCGAGGGCCCTCCAGAGTCTCTGAGGGCCAACTGTAGGGTCTTCTCCTTCTGCAGCTGCATACTGATGCCGTGTGTGTGTGTGTGTGTGTGTGTGTGTGTGTGTGTGTAGTCCGCGCCTCAGACAAAAGGATCGTGTGTGACGAGGAGTTCTCCGACTCTGAGGACGAGGGAGAGGGAGGAGCTAGGAGGAACGCAGCCAATCACAAGAAGGGAGCCAAGCGACCCCGAGTGGAGGAGGAGCTGGAGGACAAGAAACCCGGTCAGTCCGAGGTCCAATCGGGGGCCTCCCTAGAGGGATGGGCGGGGCTTGGGGCAGAGGGGTGGTGATCATGGTGATACTAGATGTGTGCGGTGACCCCAGCTGGGTCTCTGAGTGGAGGTCTGACCCTAACCCAGACGAGCACCTCTCAGTGACCGTCCTCTTTTTCTTTTTGCAAATAAAATGTCTGTAAACTTGACAACCGCGCACCTTTTCGTCCCTCCAGACGTCATGGAGGAGGACCAAACGAAAGAAGCTACTGATGAGAAGATGGACACCAAGAGGTGAACACCTGCAGCCTGTCACAACCACATTAACCCTGTCACAACCACAGTAACCCTGTCACAACCACAGTAACCCTGTCACAACCACATTAACCCTGTCACAATCACATTAACCCTGTCACAACCAGACAACATCCCATCTACTACATTTACACTAGTGGACGTCTGAACTTATTCAGTGACTCAGACATGGATTCATTATAATCAGAATAACTGATTATAATCTTCTGTATAGACATAATATTTTGTGTGTATGTGTGTTCGTTCTCTCTCCAGTGTGAAGACTGAGCCGGCCAGCACTGCCTGATTTTTGGAGACTTTTATTTTGAAAGTCCCTCCTTACGCCCACTGCTGTCGGAGCTCCGCCCACTACAGATCTGAAGCATGATATTTATTATTGAAGTAAATGGTTTGCTCCAACACTCCCTAATATGTCCCAATACTCAGGGTCAAAGGTGACATATTATACCACCAGGTGTGAGTAGGATTAGCTGTTACAAGGCGTTTTGAATACCTGCCTCTTCTGACATCACAAGTGGGTGAGTCCATCTAGTGTGCTGGCCACGCCCACTTGTGATGTCAGAAGAGGCAGGTTTTCAAAACTGCTAATCACACTCTCGGTATAATGTTGGTATAATATGTCGCCTTTAAATATTTCTCTTCCTTTTCTGGAAAATAAATGTATGGGTTTTTTTTAGAGTAAAAATGATCACGTAGTTGAAATGTGCAACAGCCCTGTAATTTGATGATAACGTTGATATTTAGCATTTAATAATAAAAGATTTGATAATATCGTGTACGTTATTCTTGTGTAAGCGTCCGCCCCCGGAGGGAGCCAGAGAGTCGGCAATCCGCTGCTTCAGTGGAACAGCTGAGAGCCCAGACGTTCAGTTCTTATCAGTAGTCTGAAGGAGAGAAGCCAACACACAGACCCATCCGAGCTCCCTTATCACCCCCCACCAGGACCAACACTGAAGCTCACATCATAGGTAGGCCTGCTTCACGGTCTGGGGTCGGTAAGGCATGGGGGTAGAGGGACATCGTGTGGACCCAGGCCTTTAAACACGGTCATTACCTACCTGTTGGAGAGTTTCATCTATCCAAAGGAAGAAAAATGGAGACGTCTACGTTTTCCGAAGAATTTCAAACCTTTCTTTCTCCTGTGCCGAAAGTCTCAGGTTGAAGACTATTCAAGTTTAAGGTTTTTTTCTGGTTAATTCCATTTTTACGACTACATTAAACATTGTAGCATGTAAATATTTATACTACACTGTCTAGTGTCTTCAGAAGAACTACACCAACATTATAGCACATTTTAATATGTATACTAAACTGTCTAGTGTTTTAAGTATAACGACTTCATTTACACTCTAGCTAGCGCGAGATAATATTTATAATATATGGAGTTTTGCTGACCCCTTCTGGCCCCTGGTCGAAATGTCTTTTGCAGGTGGTTTCAGTTAATGACGTCAACCGTCAGAGCATGAGGTCATCAGCCGTTCAGGAGGTGAACGCAACATCTGAGGTGAGCAGTGGGTTGTACGAGGTCCTTATTGGTCCTCCATTGAAGTGATAACTGAGCAGTGGGTCTGTGTTTTAGACTTGACGCATCCACTAGGCGAAACTAAAACGTCTCTTTTAAAGAGTTTCTGTGGTCAGACATTTGAAATTCCCATTCATATTCTGCATGGAGGGTTTGCTAAAAAGCCATGTCTTTACCGTCCAAACGCATACCGCGAGCCAAGGGATTTTGAACGAAGGTATATGCTCCTGTAGATGCCACAAGTTAAAGAAAAGTGTATATAAACCATTTTTTATTCGCATTTAAAAAGCACTACATTCCTTTTTATATATACACTGTCTTAGCAACCTCTCTAATATCAGAGAAAATGAATGTGAAATTTACTTCCTGAACCAGAGCCGTTCCAAATGGGGACGGTCACTGTTGTGCTCCATACTGCATCCCATAATAACACCACTAATGGTGCGATGGACTTTAAAATGTAGTATGCTCAATGTAACTAGCAGGTCTAATAGAAAGCAAGCTTAAGTCCTGGCATCCATGCGGTTACCTGAAGTCTTTCAGGGTTCGGTCCATTTCCATTCCAAGACTATTTTTAATGTTATCAACTTCAAAATGGAGCGCAATTGGCGCTCCATTTTGAAGATGGCAGTCTCATATCTTATAAAATGTACCCAATCATTTATGATTCAATTAATTTCTCCCACCCAGGAATAAAGGCAAAAAACTTTTTTTTCAAATTTTATTCACATTTATTGTTTGCTTTCAGTGTGCTCACAGAAAATTAGAACACCTTTAAGCGAGGAGTTCAATAGCAATTTTTTGTAAGCAAAGTTACATTCCATCTCTACGTCAAATTGGTCAAAGCTTCTCCTGTATTTACAAAAGGAAAAATGACGAGATGCTACAAACATGGCATCTGATAAATTTTGTCAAAGACTGAAAAAGCGGTCGCTGTATTTAAAACATTACCACAGTATATAAACAGTAACGCCCCTCACAGCTTGGTTCGCGTTTTTTATTCCCCAGATGAATCTGATCGGTACAAAACCTGTGTGTATTCAAGACTCATATAATCACAGTTAAAATCACCCTGCCTATACATACTTACATACTTTTTCTCTCCCTAAGGTCATAAATCAGCCTTTACATATTTAGTATTTCTAGGATCTGAAGGTAACGC
Source organism: Gadus morhua (assembly GCF_902167405.1). Lineage (NCBI taxonomy): Eukaryota > Metazoa > Chordata > Actinopteri > Gadiformes > Gadidae > Gadus > Gadus morhua. The sequence continues at coordinate 3,328,851 of NC_044068.1, forward strand.
TACGGTGGCGCTGGTTGAGGTGGATAGGATCTAGTCTAGTGGTTGTTGAAAGGTCTTAGTGTTGTGGGGCGGCCCCCTAAGACTATTCTCTAGGTAATAGCCTGGCCTGCCCCCCCCCCCCCCCCCCCCCATCATCATCTACCCCCACCCGTCTACCCCGCCCGCTCCATACACGTTGATAGGTTTTACATTTCTGTATAAAAGGAGGGAAATCAGAAAGTAATACTGACGCAAAACAAATATGGCAGAGTGTGACTTTCTGTTGTATGTTTCTGAAGCCGCCCCAGGAGCACGGGGGCTTTGTGTAGGGGGGGGGGGGAGGGGGGGTGGGATGGGGCCTTAAAGAAAAGGAAAGAAAAGCTTTAAAGTATCCCTGGTGGTCGACAAGTCCTCCTCAGCCAAGATGGCGTCGCCCGTCACCCCAACAGGGGAATGTTCTTTGATTATCTCTTCTTCGTCTCCCTTCTTCCATCGTCGTTGTGGTTCGTTGTCCGGTAGCCGGAGTTTACTCCTCCGCCGCCGCCGCCGCCTCCGACGCCACCGCCTCCGTCTGGGCCTCCACCTTCTGGGCCTCCACCTCTGCAGGGGCAGCCTCCACCTTCGGGGCCTCCTCCTCCTCCTCCACTTTGGCCTCCTCGGCCGGCTTCTCCGCAGCCTCTTCGGGTTTAGCCTCAGCGGGGCCGGCGGCCTTCTCCTCCTCCTCCACCTTCTCTCCTCCGTCCACGGCGGAGGAGGCGGCGGCCTCTCCCTCGGCGGGCTTGGCCTCCTCGCCTCCGTCCGCGGCCTCCTCGCCTCCGTCCGCGGCCTCCTTCTTGGCCTCCTCCTCGCCCGCCGCCTCCTCCTCGCCTCCTTCTCCCGTCTCCTTCTTGGTCTTCCTCAAGGAGAAGCCGCTCAGCTTGAAGGACTTCTTGAAGGAGAACCTCTTCTTCTTCTTCTTGGGGGTCTCGGTGCTGGAGGAGGGCGTGGCGGCCGCCTCGTCGGCCTTCACCTCCGCCTCGCCCTCCACCGCCTCGCCCTCCACCTTGTCGCCGTTAGCGGCCGGCGCCGCCTCGGCAGCAGCAGCCGCCACCTCTGCCGTCACCTCCTCCTCCTTCTGGACCTCCTCGACCGCCGCTTTACCGTTGACCTGCAGCTCCTCTGCTGGGGAGGAGTCCCCGTTCGCCTTCACATGGCCGTTTTCCTGCAGACAGAAACAGGGTTAATACCTGGTTCATACCGCAGGGGGCGGTAGACACCACGCTGCTGCCTCCGCCACACCGCGAGGAACCGGCTGTTCGGTTGTTTCCAGCGTTTAACTTCCAACCCGTTTATTCTCAATCGTCTCTTTTCGGTATCGCTATGCGAGCGTTTGGAGAGCCTTGCAAACTCGCTTGTCTCAATCAACACGGCTGATTGAAGAAAAAACACAGGCTCCCGACCCGAGAGATGTTAACGCAGTGCCTCGACTCCATCGCAAGGGGTCCATGCCCGCCCGGTTGCCCACGACGGAGCGCCAACGCGGGCATCTGCCCGTTAAAACACAGACGCTTGGTAGGAATCCATTAGCATTTTACTCCCAAAACCACCAAGCACTTCAGAGTAATGTTATCCTTTGACCCATGTTGCTTGGAACCAAGTGCAGGACGACCTCAGCTCTACGTGATGGAGGCTGCATCTCCACAGCCTCCCTCGCAAGGCGTGGTGCACCCATTGTCTACTCAATCAAACTTTTCATGTCCATAAAGCGACGGATTCTAAGCCAAACCACTGATCAAATGCTTCGCGGTCATGTGTGATCAACACTTATGTCAGTAGTGCAGTATTGGAATCTCTGCTCATCTTTGGAACTAAAAAAGCTTCGTCTAACAAAGGACTAGAGACTCGACCCGACAGGACCGCACAACACATCCGCCCGATCGCCTAATGTGTGCCGTCGAGCCGAGCTTTCTGTACTTTGGTCAATGGTTTGAATTAAAGCGGTCAACTGTTGATACTTCACAATAAAGCGGTTGGATGTTTTATAGAGCATCTAACCCATCTCTCATATTGAAGAAATTCTAACCATCCCATCGATCCAAAATTACGCACGGCTGTGCGTTTGAGCCAAATGGACTACAGTAGCATTGATTAACCTGCACGTGGTGGTAAATCAAACATTAATTGACAATTATGGGACATCAATTAATCAACATGAAATGGTACCGACCTGTCCGTTGGCTTTGGCCGGAGACACTGCTGCGTCTCCCGGCTTCTCTGCCTTCGCCGCCGCCCTGGAGAGAGCCGCTCCCATGCTGTCCTCAACAAAGAGCTGAGCGATCCACGGAGGAACAAAGACTGAGCGGATCTTCTCGGTGGAGCTCTGCCGATATTCCCCTCAGGAAAGTAAAATGCAAGAAGAAAAGCGAAGCAGTCCAAATGGCGGCGATGAATTGTTAACAATTCGCAGAGAATACCGCCAAGTGCAGAGAAGTAATAAAAATCCCAGTTTGTTACTGTGTTGCCGCAGACGAGCTGGAAAATGGAGAAATCTCGCTGGTCCCTAATAAGATGCGGGGTCCAACGCCCAGTAGGGAGACGGACGGGGCGTGCAGCCAATCATAGGTGCCACAGGGATAAGGGGGCGGCGCTTCAGAGAGGAGCGAACAATGGAGAGTTCATCCAGTGATGCGCTCCAATAATGTCCAGTGCTTTAACGGAAGATCTTTTGGTGCCGATTTAATATGTATACATTTAGAAGAAATCCAACTTAACACCGATCATCTCATTCGGATTGATTGATTGATTGAAGATCAGCAGTATATTATATTAGTTAGTAGTAATTAGTAGATTAGTTTTGGGGACCTTATCCATTTTGGCTTCATCCGGCTGATGTTGAAGTTGTGATGTTGTCCTAACCCTAACCCTTCATGTGGACTCTGTTACACCCTTCACACCTAAACTCCTTAACCCTAACCCTACCCCTACTAACCCTACTAACCTTAATAACACTACCCCTATTAACACTAACCCTACTGACAATAACCCTACTAACACTAACCCTCACCCTACTAACACTAACCCTACCCCTACTAACCCTACCCCTACTAACACTACCCCTACTAACACTAACTCTACTAACCCTACCCCTACTAACCCTAACCCTCAGCCTACTAACCTTACTAACCTTACTTACCTAACACTACTAACCCTACGCAGATGTACGATAGTCAATCACTTTCATATCAACGTGTGTGTGTGTGTGTGTGTGTGTGTGTGTGTGTGTGTGTGTGTGTGTGTGTGTGTGTGTGTGTGTGTGTGTGTGTGTGTGTGTGTGTGTGTGTGTGTGTGTGTGTGTGTGTGTGTGTGTGTGTGTGTGTGTTTCCGTGGTGATGTTAGCGGCTGGGGCCTTGGCGGTTCTGTGTCGGACGCGTCGCCCGCTCCTGACTGTGCACTCACTGTATCAGCTCGTTGCAGTCTGGATTATGCAAAAAGGCAAAGCAGTGATTAATTATCAGACGGGAGACCTAAAGCGCCGCTGGGGAACGGCAGATTAAGGCCAAGATTCCCAACGAGAGAGCGCAGGGTCTTTACGCTCTGCTGAATGCCCATCGTCTGTCTCATAAGGGCACGTTATTTGACTACATATATATATCAGAAGAAACAAGGATTTGTTTAATGAATGTCATTTACCACCGGCTGGGAGGCTGGTTAATCATTATCAGCACTCTTCTTATCCCAACAAAATATAGGAGATAATCATTAACTTACGGGTGTCCATATAAATATAGTTTATGATTCAATTAGTTTGAATCACACACTGAAACCTAGTAGTTCATATGTCCTGTTAATATCCAATATTATTTTTCCCCAAACGTTTTGGAAACCCTTCCGTTCAAAGGTGAGCCACAGAAATCGGTTGATTGCAAATCATTGAACTAAAGGAAGCGTTTGATTGCCACTGAAGACGAAATGTGTGCCCAGGGTTATAGGGTCAAAGGTCGGATGATGCGAAGGCACAGTTTACTGCCCCTGACTTAACTGTCGAATGATGGTTGAGCTGTGTTTGTGTGTCTTCGGTCTAGCATAGTGTGTGTGTGTGTGTGTGGTGATAGATGCGTATGTACATCTGTGGGCTAGCGTACGAGTGTGTCCGTACATGTGTGTGTACATGCGTGCGTGGGTGTCGGTTTGCTTGTCATGTGAAATTGTGACGTGTGTAAGTGTTCATGCAAGTGTGTGTGTGCGTGTGTCTAAGAGGAGTGTGTTGTTGCAGGGCATGTTGGCTGCTTTGTGTGTGTGTGTGTGTGTGTGTGTGTGTGTGTGTGTGTGTGTGTACACCAGGATGAGTCCGCTAAGGGGAGTGTGTTGTTGCAGGCATGTTGGCTGTTTTGTGTGTGTGCGCACCAGGATGAGTGTGTCTAAGGGGAGTGTGTTGTTTCAGGGCTGTTTGGTGAACTCAGGCTCGCGTCCCATTTGCAATTCAAATGCAGCGCGTTGACAGAGACATCAGAGGGACGGGCCGCTGGCCTCCACCTGAAGGCTTGGCTTTTTTCCTTTTTGTTGTCAAATGATATGCAAAGCTCCGCTTACGAACCACAACCTCGCCATTTGAGATCATCTATCGCCATTTCTCTAGTGACTCAGCGGTGGTCACCTCCTCCTCTGATGATCTGGAACTGGGTGCAGTTCCGCGTGGGAGGGTAGGACAGCGAGGGTTGCGGTGGGGCGGTAAAGCCCTGCATCATGGGAGATATCCTACCGGAAAAGCCTGCGTCGAGTGGGACTGTCCGAGGGCTGGGGTGAAAGGTTATGGGTTCCTGTCTCATGTGACCGGGATGTTGTGGGACCAGAAAATCAGCCCCCCCTCTCTTTCTACTGGACGTAAAACCCTCAGAATAGCTGGTTTTTCTGTTGCATAGCCTACATATAAACATTAACATATCACATTAACATATCACCAACAGCCACTGACATAGCATATAACAAGCTACTCACTTAACAATTAGATAACTATACAACTAATACCGAAGAATACAGCTTGTGGTTTTGTTTCACTGCTTAATGACAGAATGCCCTAACCCTAATTCACACCTGATGTTACGTTAAGATAGCTTATCGATACCAGATTCCGTGATTGAGGACTTGATGTCTTAACATCACCCCCTGAGGGGTCGGACAGGCTGGACTGTACCAACAACGTGAACCCCTTAGGGAACTGGGTGGACCTGCCAGTATCCGTTGTCCCCAACATTACAATGGCAACACTGTGTTAACTTGTGTAGGTTATAATGTTACGTATTCCTTTTGAATTGTCTATTCATGTTAATTCAAGTTATGCTAACTAAATATCTAGTTTCTCTTGTCAATGATGCATTTGTTTGACCGTCTTGGTTGGGCCAGCACTGGCGGGCGATGGGTAGTACGTCTGACCGTTAAAAATACTAAATGAGTCCTGTCCACTGTTAATGAAACCCTTCTGTATGATCTGTTGTCCCACTGAGCTACGAAGACGGGACTTCCCTGTTGGGCTCAAAGGCACACCTTATCTGCATGGGGAAGTAAACCTGGGACTTCCTTTGATTGCCACGCCCTGCTCCCCCTCTGCTCTCTGAACACTCAGTAACCACAGGCTCGTCAGGACCCCGTCCACGCCCAGCTGACCAGACCAATGTACTGACACAATATTGTCTTTTTTGTTTACCACTGGAAACACAAAGGTGTAGAAACACACCTGTTGCCACACGGGGAGCAAGGTTAACCCTAACCCGGACCCGAACCCTAACCTAACCAACCCGAAGGTTGAGAAGCCGTCTTGTGTTCATGGTGGGACTTCACCTGCAGCGGTAGGTTCAGGGGGAGGGTGGCCTTACCTCCCTGTTATGAAGACCGGGCTCTGGCTGGTGCGTTCTGTAACTTCCTGCCCACTCGGAGTGTTCAGCTGAGGTTTCTCTTGTGTGTGCAGAGGTGAACTTCACTATCATGCTACCAACATCTTTGCAAAAAGATGTTCTTGATGAAGAGTATGTTTGGAGAATTAAAAGGGGAATGCTGTTTTGAACAACAATATAGACGGAGATATATTATGAATGAGCAACTTGTTTCCCTGCAGTGGCCTATGGATTAGACACTTTCCTGTACTCTCTTTCCCGCTCTGTACTTCCCAGAGAGCCCTGTGGGTTCAGCCACGGGATGGGAAGACAGGTAGGGCAGGACGGTCACATGAGCTAGGTGCAGTCCTATTTAAATGTTAAAGTGGCTCCAAGCAGAAGCCAGATAAAGATGACATACCTCTGTTCAAAGAAACCTTGAAATGGAAATTGACCTTGTGATCATTACTTTGCATTTAGTCTTGTGCTAAGCTTGCAACGTTGTCAACAGCCTCCCTGATGTCCTGAGGGCCCTATCTGAGGACATCGCCCTAACGCTAACCAATGACATCACCCTAACCCTAACCAATGACATCACCCTAAATCTAACCAATGACATCACCCTGACCAATGAAATCACCCTAACCCTAACCGATGACATCATCCTAACCCTAACCAATGACATCACCCTAATCCTAACTAAGGACATCACCCTAAATCTAACCAATGACATCACCCTAACCAATGAAATCACCCTAACCCTAACCGATGACATCACCCTCACCCTAACCAATGACATCACCCTAAAATCCTAACTAATGACATCACCCTAACTAATGACATCACCCTAACGGCCTAACCAATGAAATCACCCTAACTCTAACTAATGACATCAACTTAACCCTAACTAATGGCATCACCCTAACGGCCTAACCAATGAAATCACCCTAACTCTAACCGATGACATCACCCTAACCCTAACCAATGACATCACCCTAACCCTAACCAATGACATCACCCTAACCCTAACCAATGACATCAACTTAACCCTAACTAATGACATCACCCTAAACGATGACACCACCTTAACCCTAAGTGATGACTTCACCCAAACCCTAAGTGATGACATCATAACTCTTAGTGATGACTTCACCCTACTCCTCGGAACCTAACCTGACCTGAACGCTGGAGGTTTGTCCGTTCCGTTTAAGGCGGTTAACCGGCTCAGCGCTGCTTATTGTTCACCGGGTTGGAACCCTCCCAACTCGACCATTATTGGCGAGACGACATCAACTCCCCCCCTCCTCCCCCCTCCCCCCTCCTCCACTGTTTCCCATACAAAAGGTAAAGGAACCAAACACCCAGCGACGCGACAAAGGGACTAGCCGAAACATGATCGTCTCTCCGGGCTAATCCAGAGTTTAGAGGGTGATGCCTTTCTCTCGCTTGTATAACTACAGCTCTCCTCCTCACCAGCACCACCCTACTCTCTCTCTCTCTCTCTCTCTCTCTCTCCTCTCCCACTCCCTCTCCCTCTACCTTTACCTCTACCTGTACCTCTCCCTCTCCCTCTCCCTCTCCCTCTACTTCTACCTCTACCTCTACCTCTACCTCTCTCTCTCTCTCTCTACCTCTCTCTCTCTCTACCTCTCTACCTCTCTCAATCTCTCTCTTCCTCACTCCCTATTGTTGGGTGTGTCTCTACCAGCACCAGATTGTCCTTCAGTCTCCATCATGGGTGTGTTTGTCTGTTTGGATGTATGCTTGTGTGGGTATGTCTCGATGTTCGTGTGTGTTTGTTTGTTTGTACGTCTGGGCATGTTCTGCACGTGTGCGGTGACCTCTGAGCACTGGGGGCCTGGAACTGATAGACAGCAGATTCCTGGTGGAGGAGGTCTCTCTCTCTCTCTCTCTCTCTCTCTCTCTCTCTCTCTCTCTCTCTCTCTCTCTCTCTCTCTCTCTCTCTCTCTCTCTCTCTCTCTCTCTCTCTCTCTCTCTCTCTCTCTCTCTCTCTCTCTCTCTCTCTCTCTCTCTCTCTCTCTCTCTCTCTCTCTCTCTCTCTCTCTCAGAGACAGAGAGAGAGACACACAGGTCCAGTGTGGATGTAACAATCACTGAGAAGAAGGTTGACTGGAAGCTCCCAAACTCCTCTCTCTCTCGACAACTTGAGATTAATCCTTTCCAAGTTCTGAAACCAGAGATTGAGAGAGAGAGTCTAGCTGGTCTGTGTTTGATTGTGTGTGTGTTGGTATTCATGCTGGTTGGTGGTTGTGTCTGTGTGTATGTGTATTAGGTCTTTGTATGAGTGGATCGCTGCCTCAGCACTGGATCAGACCACAGGAACGCCACACACACACACACACACACACACACACACACACACACACACACACACACACACACACACACACACACACACACACACTCTAGCTGGCTGCCTCTATCAGGCTCAATCTGTCCATCTGTCTCTCTCTATCTGTCTATTACTCTCTCTATCAACTTATCTCTCTAAATGTCTCTAAATCTCTCACTCTCACTCTCACTCTCACTCTCTCACTCTGTCTGTGTTCAGTGAAGCTACAGCCTTGCTAGTCAGCTACAATCCACTGCTTGCAGGCCAAACATCAAGTCACCCAACATCTCAGGCATTCTGATTGGGGTTACATTGTAACATCAATAGGATTATCCGTTCTTCGGAGGAGACGTAAAACCGAGGTCCTGACTCACTGAGGTCATAAAAGATCAAAGGGCACTTATCGCCAAAGAGTAGGGGCTTCCCCGGCGTCCTGGCCCAACCAGGCTCATTCGATCTGGCCCCCTAATCATCCTCCTGTATAATTGGCTGACTCATTCATTCCTTCAGTCTCCACTTCAAGCTGGTGTGTGGTGAGCGTTCTGGCGCAGATTGGCTGCCGTGCATCACCCGAGTGGGTGCTACACACTGGTGGTGGTTAGCGAGGTCCCCCCTTCACTGTAAAGCGTCTTTGAGTGTCTAGAAAAGCGCTATATCAATTCAGTACATTATTATTCAGACACACACACACCCACACCCCTGGCCATAGAACGCTGACATGTGTGGTTAGGTCTCTTAGTGTGTGCATTGTTGTGTTTGAGTGCGTGGGGGATTCTGTGTTGGCAGCGGGAAAACTTGGACCATACATGTTATTGTGTTATACTGGGACTATACATGTTATGTAGTGTTATACTGGGACCATACATGTTATATAGGGTTATACTGGGACCATACATGATATATAGGGTTATACTGGGACTATACATGTTATATAGGGTTATACTGGGACCATACATGTAATATAGGGTTATACTGGGACCATACATGTTGTATAGGGTTATACTGGGACTATAGATATTATCAATGGTTATACTGGGACTATATATATTATAAAGGGTTATACTGGGAATATACATGTTATATAGGGTTATACTGGGACTATACACATTATAAATGGTTATACTGGGACTATATATATTATGTCAACTGCCCGTTGACATAGAGCAGTTAGCAGCCATGTAGTGTTATACTGGGACCATACATGTTATATAGGGTACTGGGACCATACATGTTATATATGGTTATACTGGGACTATACATGTTATATAGGGTTATACTGGGACCATACATGTAATATAGGGTTATACTGGGACCATACATGTTATTGTGTTATACTGGGACTATACATGTTATGTAGTGTTATACTGGGACCATACATGTTATTGTGTTATACTGGGACTATACATGTTATGTAGTGTTATACTGGGACCATACATGTAATATAGGGTTATACTGGGACCATACATGTTGTATAGGGTTATACTGGGACTATAGATATTATCAATGGTTATACTGGGACTATATATATTATAAAGGGTTATACTGGGAATATACATGTTATATAGGGTTATACTGGGACTATACACATTATAAATGGTTATACTGGGACTATATATATTATGTCAACTGCCCGTTGACGTAGAGCAGTTAGCAGCCAAAAGTATTTGCTTTGCCAGTTGGAGTTGACATGGCGATGGTTGATTTGCAGAATGACATAGAGCTGAGAGCCACATCAGGGGACACTTCCTCTCCTACGTGCCTACTTTGGATCCACTTCCCTCTGTCTGAGCACAGGAGCCCCCTCGCTAGCAGACACCTCGCAGGCGGTCTCAGACTGGCTGTCTGCAGTTATGAGCCAAACTTCAAGGCACTCAGAGACAGTATTCAGTCACAGCCATCTCACTGACTTGAGTGAGTAGCAGGACTGCCACAGATTTGTTAGTTATTACTATTGTTATTATTAAGTATCTTGATTTCCGTTGTTACTATGTTACTATGAATTAGCCAAATAAAAAGCCTCAAATTGGAAGTCAAATATGGGCTGTGTTTTTCTCGATGGGTAGATCTTGCTTTCACCAAGGCTGAGGTCAGGGATCTTGGGCTTAAAAGGGTTGATGACCACTGCTTTAGAGCTTAACCCTAACCCTAATTAAAGGAGGACTCGTTAGTGCCTAACCCTAACCCTAGTGAGCTGTCATCTATTGAGTCCTTTCTCTTCCGACCCCGCCGGACGTTGCGCTGGTGAATATGTTTGTGCAAAAAAGGAGAGGAAGGCACTTCCTCTTCTGACAGGAAGTGGTCTCTTGATGGTTGGTTGCCACCACGGTTATTGGATCTCTCCAAGCTTCGAAACAGTGGTAACTGTGTTCCTGGTTCTAGGAGAGAGAGAGAGAGAGAGAGAGAGAGAGAGAGAGAGAGAGAGAGAGAGAGAGAGAGAGAGAGAGAGAGAGAGAGAGAGAGAGAGAGAGAGAGAGAGAGAGAGAGAGAGAGAGAGAGAGAGAGAGAGAGAGAGAGAGAGAGAGAGAGAGAGAGAGAGAGAGAGAGAGAGAGAGAGAGAGAGAGAGACCACACCACCACGGCCCTGCAGCACCTGGTGTTTTCCCACTCATAGACAACACAAACCCGCCCCCTGACCACGCCCCCCTGACCACGCCCACAGCTGTTACTGGGACTCAGCAGAAAAACCCTCTGCTCTATTGTGGAAGTGGTAGAGCTTTATTGGTCTGGCTGACTTCGACTGACTGTTACGTAAACGGCTGTTACGTATCTTAATGGGACAGAGGAATGCCTGGGTTAAGAAACTAATGGGAAACATGCCAATGAACAGTATCACACAAACCGCCTTTTTTAGACACATTATATATTCATATAAAAGTGTAGCATTATCAATTAGTTTTTGCATTTATTTAGCATGAATGTTTATATGATCCACAATAACATGAATAACATTGATTCTGATGCCCGCTTCTCAAGCAGTGGAGGAGGAGGAGGAGGGTGGAGGAGGAGGAGGAGGAGGAGGAGGAGGAGGGGGGTGGAGGAGCAGGACGGTGGAGGAGGAGGAGGAGGATGAGATGGAGGAGATGGAGGAGGTGAATCCACTCGACCAGAGATCCATCAGTGGACATCAAGAGACGGTCAACAAAAGGTACGCTCCTGAGATCCGTCAGATCCGTCACCATGGAAACACAGAATGCCATGGCAACCGTTTGTTGTCAATGTTTTAAATGTGAACACACACACACACACACACACACACACACACACACACACACACACACACACACACACACACACACACACACACACACACACACACACTTTTGAGGAAGTGACTGAAAAGTCAAACTACCAGCTGGGATATTTGCATTTTGATTTGAAATGCTGATTGTTTCCCATGAGGCCTTGGATTTCAATAGAGAACCATCTTTTACTTAACACCCAAACTAACCATCTCAAACACTTATACACAAACTGAGCCCTCTCTAACCTCATACCCAAACTTAGCCCTCTATAACCCAATACCCAAACTCAGCCTTCTCTAACTGTACAGTCAAACTTAGCCAATACCCAAACGACATGTATAACATTCAAACACAATAATAATATAATAAAAACCACAAACAACGTGTATAATGGTCAGCTAATAGGCCTTATTAAAACATTGAGCCTTTTTCCATCCGTCACATTAACTAGCTGGTTTGTTAGCATTATGCCAAGCTAGCTCGCTAAAAGATGCTGCTGGAGTTGTTGTCGTCATGGAGATGGTGTGGGTCACGTGGAGGCGTAACTACCCCTGACAGAGGGGAAGGAAGTAGTTGATTAAAGCGACAGGATGCTGGCCCCCCCTCCCACCTCGTCTTCCTCCTCCACTCTCCTCTTCTGGTCGCCTACTGACCCTAAGCCTGAAGCCTGACCCTGACCCAGGGCCAGAGACTGATTCTCTCTCCTTAGGCGGTACCAGTCCTACCTTCCAGAAGCTTCCAGAACTGGTTCTGTTTCTTAGCTCCGTCCTGGAACATCATTGTTAATTTGCCTTTTTAAAAAGTTAAGCGTACAATGGTTTGCTCTTCAAAGCCGATTACTCTTCCGTACATGGCTTAGCTTCTTCCTCCTTTTCTCCCTTCTTCCAAACTAGTAGTACACAACTAGTACACACGTCATGCTCTCACCTCCCTCATGTTTTCATCCTCCAACCCCCCCCCCCCCCCCCCCCCCCCCCGCTCTCCATCTGTGAGGGATGGTGTAGAGGGTGTGCGTTCGATGCCAGTTGGTCCCTTAGCGTGTGTGTGTGTGCGTGCGTGCGTATGTGCGTGCGTGCGTGCATACATGTGTGTGTGTGTGTGTGTGGTGGTGGTTAGGTGGTAAGAGGTTAAGGTCACGGTTAGAGGTTATGGTTAGTGTTAGGGTTATCTGAATATGAAGAGAATATGATGAACTAAACATGAGATCTGAGGCTGTCAGCCTTAAGGGGGAGGCTGAAGGGGGAGACTGAAGGGGGGAGTCTGAAGGGGGGAGTCTGAAGGGGGGAGTCTGAAGGGGGGAGACTGAAGGGGCGTTCAGTTATGTGTTAGGACCTTAGGGCGTTCAGTTATGTGTTAGGACCTTAGGGTGTTCAGTTATGTGTTAGGACCTTAGGGCGTTCAGTTATGTGTTAGGACCTTAGGGCGTTCAGTTATGTGTTAGGACCTTAGGGTGTTCAGCTATGTGTTAGATCAGACCTGGCTTTGGGTCTTGGTGGATTTATGAGTTAAAGCTGTGGCTTCTTTGCATGGACTGTAAATCTATGATTCATCGATGCTAGCTCCCAGCAGTTTGCATATCGGCTCACTCTCTGCCGACCACAGACATTCTGCCCCAACCTGCTCCCAGGGAGCAGCTTCTACTTTGGCCTGATGAGTGAGGTCACAGAGACCCCACCACCTCAGGTCGTGGTAGGAGAAACCGATTTCCATTGGACGCGGGATAATTCCAGTTCATACCAGTTAATTCCAGTTCATACCACTTCATTCCAATACCAGGTTATACCAGTTAACTCCAGTTGATACCACTTTATTCCAATACCAGTTAACACTTATTAATTCTTAGTTGACACTGTAATCAGGGCCCGTTCCATGAGAACTAATCTCTCCTCAATGTCTTTTCCCCAGAAAAAAGGCATGAATTGGTTGATCGATGGATGTCCTGGTCCTCTTTGTTGTGAAGGTGAAGAATATCGTTAACATGTTATTTAGAACCCAATATCATAAACATGTTATTTAGAACCCAATATCATGAACATGTTATAGATAAGAAGGCTTTAATATTGTTCATGGATTTAAATTGTAACCTAACTTACTCCTAATCTAACCTCTCCTGACCTAGCCATGTCTTTATTGGTGGAATAATCCTCTCCCATTGGCCGCTAGTGATGACAATCATCACACCCCTCTTTGTGTTCAAACTATTGAGGACTAAAAGTAAAGCAAAACCTCTACACACACACACACACACACACGCGCACACGCACACACACACACACACACACACACACACACACACACACACACACACACACACACACACACACACACACACACACACACACAGGACCCATTCCTGCTCCTCACCCTCATTTGCATGTCCTTTGAAAGCAGGACCCTCTAAAGGGTGGAGGGGTGTGTTCCGCTCTCGGTCTACGGCTGCTCCTCTCTCTTGGATGGGATCGGGTCCTGACCCCTGCTCTTAGTTTGGCTGCTCCGCATGTTTCCTGCACTGGGAAGTCATTCAGGCTTTCGCTGACACAAGAGATTTGGGGCTGTGTGTGCGCACGCAGATGTGTTGTTTGGACTGAAGACTCATGTCTCCTGGAGTGACTGATAGCTCACTGTTGCACTCACTGTTAGGGTGAGGTTAATATACCCCTAGGTTAGGCTTGAGTTATGATACTTACAGAAGTGGTCAACCAAACCCAGGTTAGGGTTATGCTAATTCAGTAGTGCTCAGTGTTTCCCGTTCTGCAGACATCACTTTTTCTGTCTTTTTTCATAACATTTTGGCGTCAGTTAGAATTTGCGGTGTGGTTTTGCGAAACATGTGTATGCATCCAAGTCTACTGGTAATCTTTGATTAATGTGTAGGCTATATAAAACGTTAATAAAGACAAACCAAGTATTGAAAAGCGGTTTCAAGTTAAGATAAAACATAAACTGCATATTTATGAAACTATATAACCCAACAAATTTATATAAATAGTCCCATAATGAACCTGTAATGCTTAAAGTGAATGTTTACCACAGTGAATACTTCCTACAGCACTGTTTGGCCCTCCAGTCGCTTTAATCCGTTTATCTCTCTCAATGGAAGACCAAAACATCTGCACCCGCTGAGGAACAACTGGAGACCGGCTGGATATTAATTCATCATTTGTGACGTGTTTTTCTTTCGGGCGGCTGTTGGCTGCGTAATAAATTAGCGCTGTGGCTATGGCTGTCACGGGGGACTCCGATAAACGCAAGATCTTCCTTATCAGCCTCACATGCTCGTTGTGTGTTGATCTGAGCTGTAAAAGGAATGTGATGAACAGAAATGGTACACTTGTTTGTCCACAGTATTGAACATACTCTAAAGTTAACTATTTTAATTTACCTTTTTTTAAATAAGTAAAACGTTTTTAAACGGCATTATTCAAGAAAGTGTTAACTTTAGATAGCCAGAGGAAGCTAAATTGTACAGCTAATGCTGATCACTTTGTCCTTCCTTTGTTTCCATTTGAAATGGAGAGTAAGTGGAGAGTAAGTAACCACCCCCCCCCCCCCCCCCCCAACAACAACAACAACAACAAAAACAAACGTTGGCTAACCCACTACTAGTAGTAGTAGTGGTGGTGGTGGTGGTGGTAGTAGTTGTAAAAAAGCAATGCATCATGGGAACACAATCCAACAGCCTATCTGTGCCCCCGTGTCTTTGGGGGGGGACCCAGCTACCACTCTGGGGGGAGGGGCTGCTTCACACTGCTTTCTGCAGCTCATCCTCACTGTATAAGGGTCTCGAGGGGGGGGGGGGGGGGCAACTACCACTCTGGGGGGAGGGGCTGCTTCACACTGCTTTCATGCAAATCAATGTGGGGTTGCTGGTTTGATCGCCCACTGAGGACACACCCTGTGTTTGAGAGACTAGAGACTAGAGCAGCAGTATTATGAACGGTATCAAAGAGGTGCCTGGTGCTGCTTTGTATTCTTGGGAAGAAATACGGCCTAATCGTCACAGACAAGGAAACAGAGTTTAGTTTCAGTAGTAGTGGGCACACTGGGTTTAACACTGGTTGCACAGGTTCCAAGGTTCCCTGTAAACCTCGTGTATCGAGTGTCTGCATCACTGAACCTGTTCGGGTTCTGTGTATGGTGGAAGGGAAGTAGCAGTTGTGTCGTAGGAAGATCTGAGGTTTGACAGAGACACCTTTGTTTCAGGAATGCTGAATAGGCTTTAGAGCAGTCCCAGTTCTATCAAGACATCGAGCTCAAGCACGGTGCTTCTCTGCTCACTGCTTGACAAACCCCCCCCCCACACCACACACCCACACACACACACACACACACACACACACACACACACACACACACACACACACACACACACACACACACACACACACACACACACACACACACACACACACACACACACACACACTGCCTGCAGCTGTCTGGCGGCATCACTGCTAACACAGCAGCATGTGAAACTGGATTCTTCTTCTACCGGATTCCTCCGTTCCTCCAGTAGTTCACACCTGCTCTGCTTCTGAATAATGCTGCATTAGAGGGACCTCCCTCCCTCCCCCCCCCCCCTCCTCCCCTCCCCCATGACCCCGGGGGGGCAGCGGTCTGATATTCCATCTCTCCTTCCTTTCTCTTCTCTCCCTCTCCCCAACAAGCTTTTCCAGTTCGTCAGACTTTGCGCCATGGCAACGGGAGGGACAGAGGCTCGGGGACAAAGGCTCCTCAAAACGTGTGTGTGTGTGTGTGTGTGTGTGTGTGTGTGTGTGTGTGTGTGTGTGTGTGTGTGTGTGTGTGTGTGTGTGTGTGTGTGTGTGTGTGTGTGTGTGTGTGTGTGTGTGTGTGTGTCTGTTTGCGTATGTGTGTATGTGTGTGTGTGTGTGTGTGTGTGCTTGCGTATATGTGTGTGTCTGCCCCCCAACACTGGTTGAGCTGGGCTCTGAACCGGCTCTCCTCTGAACCAGCTCCAGCCTGCTCAGCGCTCCTGGGGCCGGAGCCCTTACCCTGAGCTGTTGAGATTTGATTCCCCCCCCCCACCCCCCAGGGTTCTGAACATGTTTGTTATTCACACAAAGTGTCCCAACGACTTTCCATAAATTGAATAATTTAAAGAAGGTTATTCTAAAGTAGTGTGTACTTTTGTGTAGCAGGAGTAGTGTAGTGGTGTGTATTTGTGTGTAGCGGAAGTAGTGTCGTGGTGTGTAATTGTGTGTACTTGCGTGTAGCAGGACGTGTGTTGCGTTGTTTAGAGGTGTCGTGGTATTTGGGTTGGTCCATTTCAGTACCACCTTTATGACGCTTGGATTTGGAAAAGTAAATAAAGTTACAAACTTGTGACTGACTGCTCGTCATCCCGAAGGGATCAGCGTGCAGGACTGAAGGAGCATTGGAGTAAAGAGAGGGGAAAGGGACATGGCAGTGGAGGTCTCTTTTCAGTCAGTGCACAAAAACGTAACCAATTAATGTTTTTGTTCTCATGAAGAGACAACTCGTCAGTTTTTTGCCAAATTGAGGGAGAACTCTAGAACACTAAAACACAAGAACTGCACAACTCTAGAACACTAGATATCTAGAACAATAGAACTCTAGAACTTTAGAACACTAGAAATCAAACTCTTGAACTCTAGAACTTTAGAACACTGGAAATTAAACTCTAGAACTCTAGAACACAGGACGTCTCTCTGGTCTCTGACCGTCTCTCTCTATTCTCTCTCAGACGGTCTCTCTCTGGTCTCTCTCTCCTTTCAGACAGACTTGTCAACATCTGAACTTTTATTTCTCCAGGAAGGGAGAGTGTGTGAGAGTGAGAGACAAGAGACAGAATGTGTGTCTGTGTGCAAGAGAGGGTGTGTGTGCGTGTTTGTGCAGTGTGTGTGTGTGAAAGAGATTGTGTGAGTGTGTGTGCATGTGTGTGTGAAAGAGAGAGTGTGAGTGTGTGTATGTGCGTGAGTGCAAGAGGTGAAAAGAGAGAAAGTGTGTAAAAGAGCCAGCGAGGGACAATGTGCTCGGCTACAAATCAACGGACCCTGTTGCACAGATTCCTTTGCGTCATGCCGGCCCTTTGTCCGCGCGTCAGGCTTCATCAGGGCCTCAATGGGCAGAGTCAACGTGGGGAGACACTTGGCAGATGGCCGTTCTCTCTCTCTCTCTCTCTCTCTCTCTCTCTCTCTCTCTCTCTCTCTCTCTCTCTCTCTCTCTCTCTCTCTCTCTCTCTCTCTCTCTCTCTCTCTCTCTCTCTCTCTCTCTCTCTCTCTCTCTCTCTCTCTCTCTCTCTCTCTCTCTCTCTCTCTCTCTCTCTCTCTCTCTCTCCGGGGGCCCCTGACTGGCGGCTCCTCCGGCCCCAAGCCCCTGTCGCCCCCCCCCCCCCGATCCAGAGCCTCACAGTTGCTGCATCACCAGGTCATCGCTAAGGGCCTTTAAACAGTAATGAGAGAGAGAGAGGGGTAGAGAGAGGTAGGGAGAGAGGGGACCCCAACAGAATTAGAATCACCGTTTATTAAATCTTATTGTACATGTACACAAGTAAAAATCGTAGGCTTGGTTCTTCAACAGCCAAATAGCAGCAACAATACAAGATAAGTAAATATAAGCACTTACAAATAAGTAGTAGAAGTGGTATTGGTACCAGCCACGGGGTTATTCAGCTGTCTTGTATTATTCAGCTTCTTGTTTGCTTCTTTTGTCTGCTTCTTTTTGCCGTGGTATATTTGAATTTGGCCCAAATCTCAGGGTAGCTGGTGAGCTACACGTTTGCTAGAACTATTATTGAGCTCATTCTGTCTAAAACTGATCTCTAAGAGCTCCCCTTGAGCAAGCTCTCTGATGCTTTGGGGGCTAGGTCTAGGGCTAGGGTTAGGGGTAGGGGTAGGGCTATGTAAACGTCCCTAAGCCACTGTGGCCCCCAGTCAGTCTATTTACGGTGCTGGCCTTGCCTCCCGAAGGCAGTCATTACGGTAACTGGGTGGCCAGTCTTTAAAACACCTTAGTCACCCTAAGGCAGTCAGGTGGGTGACTGGGCGGCCAGTCATTAAAACACCTTAGTCACCCTAAGGCAGAGGGGTGGGTGACTGGGTGGCCAGTCTTTAAAACACCTTAGTCACCCTAAGGCAGTCAGGTGGGTGACTGGGTGGCCAGTCTTTAAAACACCTTAGTCACCCTAAGGCAGTCAGGTGGGTGACTGGGTGGTCTGTCTGTAAAACACCTTAGTCACCCTAAGGCAGTCAGGTGGGTGACTGGGTGGCCTGTCTTTAAAACACCTTAGTCACCCTAAGGCAGTCAGGTGGGTGACTGGGTGGTCTGTCTGTAAAACACCTTAGTCACCCTAAGGCAGTCAGGTGGGTGACTGGGTGGCCAGTCTTTAAAACTCCTTAGTCACCCTCTGTCACCGAGGTCGACAACTCCATTCAAAAAAGGTTCAAACCCCCAGAGGTGCTGCTTCCCCGGCTGGTCTGGGACTCGATCCGCCTGGCAGTGACTACGCTGCTCTGATTGGCTGGGAGGGCCGGCGGGGGCGTGGGAGCAACCGCAGACCGGTGGGCAGGTAGATGGAGGCCAGCCTTGGGTCCGACAGTGGGGGAAGCCTGGGTCCCCAGACGGTTCTTTCTTTGCCCTATTCAACCCTGTTGACCGTGACTGAGCTTCAAGAAGACTTGAGACCGACCAATCTCACCTTCTTCACTCACGTCCGAGACTCAAACATTGTGTGTTGCGTTGTAAAACCTTTTGTAGTCTTGTACCCTGCGCTGTTGGGACAGGCTTTACATTGCAATGTGTTGTGCTGTTTATCTTCTTTGTCTGACTCTGAAAGCTTAATTAGCTTAATGGTCCAGAAAGTAAAATCCATTAAAAAGTAATTGACTTCCCTCTCAAACGTTGAAGCAACTGAATAGAGCCCTGTGGTGGATTTATTCATTGATCCAATGGACATCGAAGTACAAACTATACACATAGCTCTCAAAGCAAACCGTTTGTGTGTTTATCCATTAGTGATTCTCCAATCAAGTAGTGTCATAGTTTTGGTTGTGTGGCTAAAGGCCCTCATTGTACATCTCTACTTTATAGCCACGTATGGAGATCCAAACTGAAAACAAGAAGGAAAGGATGTTAAGGCCCAATCCCATTTCTACCCCTTACCACTCCCCCTTGTTTTGAAGGGGTAAGGGTAAGGGGTAAGGGGTAGAAATGGGATTGGGCCTTAATCTGACACTATGGATTTTGATGGTAGCTATATTGTTGGATTGCTAGATTGACTTTTATTCGTATTTCTGATTGTGTTGTTGTGGGGAGACCTTGGTATTGACTTGATTTGTACCCCAGTGCAACAGTGGGTCGTTATCGCATGTAGTCATTTAGCAGATGCATTTCTCTAAAGCCAAAGTAGGAAAGAGTTTGGGGTTAGGCATTTTACAAAGGCCTATGTTGACATTGGGAATCAAACATAAGGACCTTTCAGCTGGGACTCAAACACTTTAGCCAGTAGCAACTAGACTATCCTGTAGCAGTAACAGTGTTCGTACATTCATGTTCACAACTGCAACACACAGAGATCGATTTCCCACAACAAACATTAGTGTCAAGAATAGCTTTTATTAGGTTTCATTGATTAAGGCTTGATTTGTCGGGAAAAAGTAGTGGTCTAGAACCTCATGGAGGAGACAGAAGGTCTACTGGAGTGGTTGATGACCTCATGGAGGAGACTGGAGGTCTGCTGGTCTAGTAGTAAGAGTCGTTGATGCGCCTCATGCTCATGAACCTCATGCCGTTCATGCCCTGGTTCATGAAGTTCCTGTACTCTCCGGGCCTCATGTACATCATCTTGCCCCTGTACATAGGCTGCTCGTACATCAGCCAGTGGCCGTCCATCACGTTGCAGGACATGCAGTTGGACATGCGGTAGCGGTCCATAACGTTCTCACAGTCGTCCATCAGCTCGTGCATCTGGCCGCCAAAGTTCTCCTTCTCGTAGATGTTCATCCTGTAGTTGCCCCTGTGCTGTAAGGCGAGAAGAGAGAGCGCGGAGAGGGGAAGCCGATGAGACACGTCACCTCACTTCTATCAAAATAACTTGGATACAATTCACGGATACTCAGGGATGCTTAAGCTGGGAGTCAAGCCCACTTACTACTACTACTACTACTAGACGATCCTACCCCCTCTCAACATATACAGTTCATGTTAGAAAGAGAGAGCAGTCTGGCCTTACCCCCTAACCCTAACCCTAACCCTTCCCATGGGGATCATGCAGTTAGCTTAGCGCTGTGCTCACCATGGGGATCATGCAGTTAGCTTAGAGCTGTGCTCACCATGGGGATCATGCAGTTAGCTTAGCGATATGCTCACCGTGGGGATCATGCAGTTAGCTTAGCGCTGTGCTCACCATGGGGATCATGCAGTTAGCTTAGCGCTGTGCTCACCGTGGGGATCATGCAGTTAGCTTAGCGCTGTGCTCACCGTGGGGATCATGCAGTTAGCTTAGCGCTGTGCTCACCATGGGGATCATGCAGTTAGCTTAGCGCTGTGCTCACCGTGGGGTTCATGCAGTTAGCTTAGCGCTGTGCTAACCGTGGGGGATCATGCAGTTAGCTTAGCGCTGTGCTTACCATGGGGATCATGCGGACGGACTTGATGCAGTCGCTCATGCCCATCATGCTCATGTAGTCGGAGTACTCTCCCTTCTTCATGAAGTACTGGTTGCCCATGAAGTTGGAGCGGTCGTAGACCATGAAGCAGCCGCGCTCCACCCTGCAGGAGTGGCACCTGCTCAGGTAGGAGGACATGTCGGCGCAGTCGCTGCTGCACTCGTACGAGCGGCCCTGGAAGTTCTTGTCCTCGTAGAAGGTGATTCTGCTCATGCTGTTGCCGGAAGACATGGTCGGTCGTCGGGTTTGCGTGGTCGCTGCTGCGGTGGCTGGTGGTGGGAGGGCTTGGGTTAAGCTGGAGCTGAACTGACTCTACCTGGCTGGAGGATTGGTTTTTATAGCTCTCGACCAGAGATGAAACCCCCTGAGCCAGCACCAGTGTGGGGAGGCCCCAGCGAGCGGCCTGGTTTGCTATAGAGGGACCCAGGGCACAAAGGCTGGCTGAAAGGGTTAACGCACAAAGGGCCCACGGTGTGTTGTTCTCCATAACTGTCATTGTTCATTTTGCTATTTTTTGCTGAGTTGTCGCTTTCCAAAAGTCGTGCGTGTGTTTCGCTGGACACACTTTGGCCTTGATTTTTAAAAGTTACAATACTCATTCTTGATTTGTACTTACTTACTTGAAAAGGTAAAAAAAATATCGTGAATATTGATCTTTGATCAAATTCGAGGATTGTTGTGTTGTTTTACATACTTAGACAATTAGTGTTGGCTCTTTTATTTTAACATCTTCATTAACGAATACAGTTTTGGGATTCTTACTCTTTCAATGTCAACGTAATGAAACGCTTTAACCGAACAGTTTTTGTGAACTAATGAAAAAAAACATAATTTATTTAAGTAATATCACACGAGAGGGAGAGCTGTTGTATTGAATATCAGCACGGCTGTCATCCAGTTCTGCACCATTTACTGGTTAACAGTCATAACATAAGCAACAATTCATTATAATTTGTTTTGTTTATTTAATCATTGATTGGGCTCCGCCAACACAAATAGATCCGCAACTGTACTAGGACTGAACTGTTGCCAAGCAACACATAAACACACTATCTTAATAACATTAACCATTGTTAATACATCTGTAAAGCGGAGTGATACATGTGTAGTTTAAAGTCCAAGTGCTGTTATACTCTTCATCAGCATTCATGGAATGCCTCTTGCCCAATCAAATTTCTTGGTCGGAACTAACTGTGTAATAAGTTTAAATTACTTTCCGTGTGTAGATATTCTTCCAGGCGCGGTGTGTCAACTGGTGCACTTTTAAACCCATTATGAACATCTGGAAGTTGTGGGGTTTGTTTGGAGATGATATGACGGAAGCCGCATTCAGAAGTGTCTGAAATGGAACACAGCTTCTCAACACATGGGGAGCTTCTCTCTGGGGAGAACTCATCAGGAAAACCTATCGTGTCTGACCCTGTTGAAGGCATCAAGGTCAGGAACCGAGGGTTACGGTGAGATAGGGCTAGGTTTTGATGTGGTTCTAGTTGTGGTTAGATAGGGTTAGGTTTTGATGTGGTTCTAGTTGTGGTTAGATAGGGTTAGGTTTTGATGTGGTTCTAGTTGTGGTTAGATAGGGTTAGGTTTTGATGTGGTTCTAGTTGTGGTTAGATAGGGTTAGGTTTTGATGTGGTTCTAGTTGTGGTTAGATAGGGTTTGGTTTTGATGTGGTTCCAGTTGTGGTTAGATAGGGTAAGGTTTTGATACGGTTCCAGTTGTGGTTAGATAGGGTTAGGTTTTGATACGGTTAGAGTTGTGGTTAGATAGGGTTAGGCTTTAATACGGTTAGAGTTGTGGTTAGATAGGGTTAGGTTTTGATATGGTTCCAGTTGTGGTTAGATAGGGTTAGGTTTTGATATGGTTCCAGTTGTGGTTAGATAGGGTTAGGTTTTGATACGGTTCCAGTTGTGGTTAGATAGGGTTAGGTTTTGATACGGTTAGAGTTGTGGTTAGATAGGGTTAGGCTTTAACACGGTAAGAGTTGTGGTTAGATAGGGTTAGGTTTTAATCAGTTAAAGTACATGTAGATATACTCTTTCTGATGTTGACAACCACAAGCCAATATCTTTATTTCCTGTTTGTGCTGTATCATTCTGAAGTTTCCCCAAAGTGTCCACACTCATATGGCATCAGAAAGAGGAAATACCACGACATCAGTATTTCCTCCTTGATGCCCAGATTGCAGTTTCACTCACTGCTGCTAAAAGTAAAAAAGGAAGTGAAGCTAGTTTCACCGAACTGCACACCGAAACCATTTTTGTTTTGGTGTGCAGTTCGGTGAAACTAGCTTCACTTCCTTTTTTGCTTTTAGCAGCAGTGAGTGAACCTCCATCGGAGTCGTTGCTCAGATTGATTGAAACCCGGGCCAATAGAAGGTCTGCTCTAAATCCTCCATCTTATTGTCTCCTGAACCCCTCCCCCTGAACCCCCATGAAACCACCAATCCCAGAAGACGTCTTCATCAGGACACCCCCCCCCTTTATTCCATCCTGGCCCCCCAGCCCAGAGAATGAGCCCCCCCCCCCCCCCCCCCTCGGTGATGACCGAATGGCTTTAGTGCCGCCTGCACACATGGAAGGGAGGGGTGATGTCAGTGAGGGGGGGCTGGTCTCTGGTGGAGGGGGGGGGGGTGAGGGGGGGCTGGTCTCTGGTGGGGGGGGGGGGTGAGGGGGGGCTGGTCTCTGGTGGAGGGGAGGGGGTGAGGGGGGGCTGGTCTCTGGTGGGGGGGAGGGGGTGAGGGGGGGGCTGGTCTCTGGTGGGGGGGGTGAGGGGGGGCTGGTCTCTGGTGGGGGGGGGGGGTGAGGGGGGGCTGGTCTCTGGTGGGGGGGAGGGGGTGAGGGGGGGCTGGTCTCTGGTGGAGGGGGGGGGTGAGGGGGGGCTGGTCTCTGGTGGAGGGGGGGGGTGAGGGGGGGCTGGTCTCTGGTGGGGGGGAGGGGGTGAGGGGGGGCTGGTCTCTGGTGGGGGGGGGGGAGGGGGGGCTGGTCTCTGGTGGGGGGGGGGTGAGGGGGGGCTGGTCTCTGGTGGAGGGGGGGGTGAGGGGGGGCTGGTCTCTGGTGGGGGGGGGGAGGGGGTGAGGGGGGGCTGGTCTCTGGTGGGGGGGGGAGGGGGTGAGGGGGGCTGGTCTCTGGTGGGGGGGGAGGGGGTGAGGGGGGCTGGTCTCTGGTGGGGGGGTGGTGTCAGTGAGGGGGCGCTGCTCTCTGGTGGGGGGGGTTGAGGGGGGGTTGGCTGTCAGCGGGTGGGGGCTATAGAGCGGCGCTGGTCCGTGTCTAACGACGTCCCTCCGTACGGGCGCTCAGCGGGGTATCGGGGGTCAGGGGGGGGGGGTGATGTCATAGGGCAGCACGTGTTGCAATGTGGAGGGATGACAGCCGGGTGGAGGCAGCACAGCAGGGTGGAGGCAGCACAGCAGGGTGGAGGCAGCAGGCTTTGAGCCTCCAGGGTGGAGGCAGCAGGCTTTGAGCCTCCAGGGCGGAGGCAGCAGGCTTTGAGCCTCAGGGCGGAGGCAGCAGGCTTTGAGCCTCAGGGCGGAGGCAGCAGGCTTTGAGCCTCCTGACGGAGGTCCTAGGAGCAGGTTTGGTTGCTGAGGTGCGTCTGAGTCCAGCGGGTTGGTCGGGGTTCCTCCAGACGTCCAGGCTGGCTCCTGGAGGGCCTCCTCATGATGCCAGTGAACGCCTCCCAGCCAGGGTCAGGGTCAGAGCTTGGTTAATGTCTCCTGAACTGAGCTCAGCGCTGTGGAGACGCTGAGTCGTTGACGTACAAGCCGGCGTTCATTCTCCTCTCACTCCTCGTATTGGTGCGTGCGTGCGTGCGTGCGTGCGTGCGTGCGTGCGTGCGTGCGTGCGTGCGTGCGTGCGTGTTAGAAGAGTGAGGCGCTGATCACGCATACATTAAACTCTACTTGTTGTCTTCCCGTATCTCCGCCTCCAAAGGGAGATCTGGTTTCACGGACGCCTTCGACGAGCGACAGAACGAAGCGCAGCTGCTCTGTGATAAGGTCATGTCGTCGCTGACGACGTCATCTGGTCTCCTTCCCTCGCGGGCGGAGTACCCGATTATCGGCTGCGTGGAATTAGGCCAAAGAACAGTTTCCTCTGGAGATGGACGATTTTTTCCTCAAAAATTCTCAAGCTGCAGCGTCTCAGGAAGACAAGGGTCGGGAGGGTCATGAAAACACATGAAATATAAATCAGGGAATGGCGAAGAAGAGAGCAGGTTGTCTTAACAACGCAGATGCTAGCAGAACACCAACAAATGAGAGATGAAGAGGAGATTTAATGTAAACTAATAAGATACACGATGAGCAGATGAGAAGCCGTAAGATGGCCCCTCTTTGCCTCAACTGTTGATAATGTTTTTATTATTATGAAATCTATCTTTAAATGACTTCCTGTACTTTTGGCTGTGACGACAGAATTTTTCGTATGTGATAAATAAAGTACCAAATTATCGTGTATAAACGACCCCCAACGGGAAATTCAAATGAAGGAGAAAGTGTTGTCACATTGACAATTATTCTGTTGGCGTCATACAGTTGCCATGGAGAGGTCAGAGTTCAACGAGGGCATCTGACCTAGCCACAACCAATGAGGTGCACCGATGCAAGCGGTTGAAAAACTCTGTCTCACTCTGCGTCTCCCGTGATTGGCCACGCCCCCTCTCCCTTAAACCCTCTCTGTCATGGCCGCCGTGCTCCTGGGAGTGGAGGCCTAGGTAATTTTGGTCCCCCAGAACAGAAGAGAGACTGGCAGCATTTAAGGAGTCCAGAGGAGGTGTGTTTATTCCCCTGAAACCGCCACCGGGCCAGTCGGGTTGCCAGATTTCACCACTCAGTAGTGAGGTGTCTTTGGTTTAGTAGTGAGGTGTCTTTAGTTTAGTAGTGAGGTGTCTTTGGTTTAGTAGTGAGGTGTCTTTGGTTTAGTAGTGAGGTGTCTTTGGTTTAGTAGTGAGGTGTCTTTGGTTTAGTAGTGAGGTGTCTTTGGTTTAGTAGTGAGGTGTCTTTGGTTTAGTAGTGAGGTGTCTTTGGTTTAGTAGTGAGGTGTCTTTGGTTTAGTAGTGAGGTGTCTTTAGTTTAGTAGTGAGGTGTCTTTGGTTTAGTAGTGAGGTGTCTTTGGTTTAGTAGTGAGGTGTCTTTGGTTTAGTAGTGAGGTGTCTTTGGTTTAGTAGTGAGGTGTCTTTGGTTTAGTAGTGAGGTGTCTTTGGTTTAGTAGTGAGGTGTCTTTAGTTTAGTAGTGAGGTGTCTTTGGTTTAGTAGTGAGGTGTCTTTGGTTTAGTAGTGAGGTGTCTTTGGTTTAGTAGTGAGGTGTCTTTGGTTTAGTAGTGAGGTGTCTGTACTGCAGTATTGAGACGTCTGTTTTGCAGTAGTGAGGTGTCTGTATTGATGTTGTGAGGTGTCTGTACTGCAGTAGTGAGGTGTCTGTACTGCAGTAGTGAGCTGTCAATACTGCAGTAGTGAGCTGTCAGTACTGCAGTATTGAGGTGTCTGTACTGCAGTAGTGAGGTGTCTGTACTGTAGTATTGAGGTGTCTGTACTGCAGTAGTGAGGTGTCATTACTGCAGTAGTGAGCCGTCAGTACTGCAGTATTGAGGTGTCTGTACTGCAGTATTGAGGTGTCTGTACTGCAGTAGTGAGCTGTCATTACTGCAGTAGTGAGGTGTCTGTACTGCAGTATTGAGGTGTCATTACTGCAGTAGTGAGCTGTCATTACTGCAGTAGTGAGGTGTCTGTACTGCAGTATTGAGGTGTCTGTACTGCAGTAGTGAGGTGTCTGTACTGCAGTAGTGAGCTGTCATTACTGCAGTAGTGAGGTGTCATTACTGCAGTAGTGAGGTGTCTGTACTGCAGTAGTGAGGTTGCCTGATGGACATGATGGTGATGATTGATATAAACACCAAAAGCTTCCCTGTAGTCTATGAGGCAGGATCATTGAGAAAGTCTACACGCAACATAAAGGAGGGACTGCTCTGTGATCTGAAGTTCCAAAAGCACATTCCAAGCCGCCATCTTGGAACTTCTTGACCAAACATTCTAGAATCATCAAGCGGATGTGTTATTATTCTTATTATGATGATGTTGAAACACCAAGATGGCGGCCGGACATCATGTTAAACCCTCTTCTATGTATGTGTGTGTAGATATTAATGTACGTATATTATTACTCATACCTGTGGGGGATTGCTGGGGTGTTGACTGTGTACGGAGGAGGAGTTAGTACTTCTGGCCTGAAGGTTGGAGCGCAGCTCAGAGGAGGAGGTGGAGGTGGAGGAGGAGGACGAGGACGAGGACGAGGAGGAGGAGGAGAAGGAGGAGGAGGAGGAGAAGGAAGGAGGTGGACGAGGACGAGGAGGTGGACGAGGAGGAGGAGGAGGAGGAGGAGGAGGAGGAGGAGGCGGCAGCAG
>NC_044068.1:3361316-3616316 GCF_902167405.1 Gadus morhua
GTTAGGGACAGCCGGCCGCCACTTCTCAGCCGCCTTCGCCACCACCGGCAGATGCTGACCGCGAGGCTGTTGCAGCTAGCAACGACCCCGTGCCCCCTCCCCTCCATCACCGCAGACGCCAAGTTCATTAACTTCCTGTCCCGGGACATCTGGGAGAGGGGCGCCGGAGAGGAGAGGAGGGGCGTCCCTCAGGAGAGAGAGAGAGAGAGAGAGAGAGAGAGAGAGAGAGAGAGAGAGAGAGAGAGAGAGAGAGAGAGAGAGAGAGAGAGAGAGAGAGAGAGAGAGAGAGAGAGAGAGAGAGAGAGAGAGAGAGAGAGAGAGAGAGAGAGAGAGAGAGAGAGAGAGAGAGAGAGAGAGGGCAGAGGCATAGACGGAGGAGGAGCCCCGTTACCGCCCCCTTAACGGCCCCGTTACCGGCCACGCCTGTCACCCGGCAGCCGTCCGGGAGGTGAGGTCATCGGTTTGATAAATCAGCGTATCTCCGGGTTCCGCCCTGATGGGGCCGCGCCTTGCCGGGTTGCTCTGGCGACCGCCTCTGATTTATTGTTTCTGTGTTCTATCAGCTGCTGTACAATGTGCTCTGCGGTGTGTGGCGCTCGGACCGTTGTGTGCCGGAGATCGCCTGTGGTTTCAAAAACCCGGTTTGAATCGTCAGAGAGCAAACAGAGCTTTGTCTCTTATTGTCTCTCTGTATTTATTCAGCAGAAATCAGTTTCTCCTTGAAGCTTCTCCCTAAATGACCGTAGGTTAGTGAAATCTAATGCTACGGCTACCTTAGCTCTCTCTCTCTCTCCTCTCCTCTCCCTCTCTCCTCTCCTCTCTCTCTCTCTCTCTCTCTCTCTCTCTCTCTCTCTCTCTCTCTCTCTCTCTCTCTCTCTCTCTCTCTCTCTCTCTCTCTCTATCTCTCTCCCTCTCTGGAGGAGGAGGAGCATTCCGTGTGTGTTGTGGGGGGGGGGATCTTGCTGGGATGACTCTGTTAAAGAAAGCAAGTCTTTCTCATTTGGAGGGCTCATCGTCAGCCTCCTCTACTCTCCTCCCTCCCCATCTCTTCTCCTCCCTCCCTCCCCATCTCCCCTCTTCCTCTCCCCTCCTCCCCTATTCCTCCCCTCTTCATCTGGTCCCCTCCTCCATTCTCTCCCCTACTGTGGTCCTCAAATCTAATTCCTCTCGGAGGTGCTGAGGAGGGGGGGCTGTTCATGGATCTGCCAGAACAGAACCCAGGTCTGCGTTGAGGTGGACCTCGTGCGGTTCCCGTTTCCTCCAGGCCTTCCTCCAGACCCTCCTCCAGTCTGCCACTCCTTGGCCCCCGGGGGCCCGTCCCTTGGGCCCCTGGTTCCCCTGAGTGTCGAAACAGGGAAACCTGTTCGCCAAGAGTCGTTCTTCAATGTTGTTTTTACTGAATCTAACCCTTACTAATCCTCACTAACCCTTAATAACCCTAACCCTAACTAACCATTACTAACCCTAACTCTTACTAACCCTAACTAACCCTATCCCTAACTAACCCTCATTCTAACTAACCCTAAGTAACTGATACTGACATACATCACACACACACACACACACACACACACACACATAAACTGATACTTACAGACGCACACACACACACACACACACACACACACACACACACACACACACACACACACACACACACACACACACACACACACACACACACACACACACACACACACACAGGGTCACACCCACGGCCTCCCATTTCCTAAATTTAACTAACTCTATCTAACTCTAACCCTAGCCAACCCTAACTAAGCCTAACTTACCCTAAACAATGTTTTTACAGTTTGTGTTAAAGTTGTCTTTTTGTCTTTTATCATCTTGTTTTCTCAAGATTGAGAACGTTTAAGTGTAGATCTCACGTCGTAGATAAATCTTTCTTCTCGAGTGAGCAGGGCCAAGAACAGATCGTATAACGCGCACACACACACACGCATATACGCACAAACACACACAAGCATGCAGGCACACACACACACGCGCACACGCACGCACTGGCGCACACACACTATGTAAAGCGCTGTGCATGCCTTGAGGAGTCCTGTGTAAATGCAAATAGCTGCGGTTATGGAGATCGTTCCTGCAGGACGAGCGGCTGGAGAGGCAGCAGTTCCGGTTCCCACCGGAGCGGAGAGCGAACGCCGCAGGGGCTAACAGCAACAGGTGTCGCACAGGCCTCCCTTTGTGTGATTGTGTGTGTGTGGGTCGGTGTGTGTGTGGTGGGGGGGGGGGGGGGGGATATCTGTGTGTTGGCTTGCTTGTGTGTGTTTGGGGGGGTGAGAGGGTGTGTGAATGTTTGATTGTGGGATTGTGTGTGAGTGTGTGCGTGTGTGATTGGTGGTATGGGTGTGTGTGTATGTTTGGTTGCGTGTTTGCGCGCGCGCGCGTGTGTGTACACATGCTATCTTCATCCACCGGTATCTGTCTGTCTGTCTGTCTGTCTGTCTGTCTGGGTTGCTCCTGCTCTCTCTCTCTCTCTCTCGGTTGCTCCTGCTCTCTCTCTCTCTGTCTCTCTCTCTCTCTCTCTCTCTCTCTCTCTCTCTCTCTCTCTCTCTCTCTCTCTCTCTCTCTCTCTCTCTCTCTCTCTCTCTCTCTCTCTCTCTCTCTCTCTCTCTCTCTCTCTCTCCCCCCTCCCTCCCTCCCTCCCTCCCTCCCTATGTATTCTCTCAGATCCTCTGAGGTTGTAACCGACCATGTTCCCCCCTCACAAACCTGCCCACTAGTTCCTGAATAGTTCAGTACAGCTGATCTAGTATTTAACATTGAGTCAGACTATAAGATGAACCACACTTCTCTTGTCTGTAGATAGTAACTCTAAAAGGCTCCCCTTTCCCCAGTGATGAATGGACAATAGCATTCTTTGGATTTCTGCTCTTCTATTTATCATTTTTTTTGGTTTTTACGAGACAGGGAATGCCGAACATAGCGACCGCGCCATTTGGGCCGACCCTAACCGCTGTCAGAGGGCGCAGCAAAGCACCCTGGGAAGACGCACCCAGAGCCCTTCATCTCCACAGTGCCGTCTCTGTCGCCTGGGATCGCCGCTGCCTCCGTCGCGTGCGTCGGCATGTCGTGACGAAGGTATGCGACGGGGCGAGTGTGAAGTAAGTGAAGCGCCATTCTTTGGCGAGCGGCGTCACCCTTTAGCGGTCGGCGTCACAATGACAGCCCTGTCTCGGGGGGCTCTGGGGGGGATCCACTGGGTGTCATAGGTTGGGGTGCCGCTGAATGTGCTTTTGTGACGGCCGCCACAAAGGAGCCCTCACATGGGGCTGGACCCGACGCTGTGAAGGCAGAGCCTCCGTTATGATGCATGGAGTCCATCTGGGGGGGGGGGGGGGGGGGGGGGCAGAGAGGCTCCTGTCCTCCCATTGGTTAGAGTCGGACGAGGCTGACCATCAAACACACTCACATCACCACACACACACACACACACACACTCGCTGATACACACACTGATACTGACAGACACACACACACACACACACTCGCTGATACACACACTGATACTGACAGACACACACACACACACACACACACACACACAAACTGATAGTAACACACTCACAAACACACACACACACGCTGATACTGACACACACACACACACACACACACACACACACACACACACACACACACACACACACACACACACACACACACACACACACACAGGGTCACACCCACGGCCTCCCATTTCCTGTTGTCATCTGTGAGCTCCAGAGCGGTTCAGCGGGGGGGGGGGGGGGGTGGGGGGGGTCACTGGCCCACAGTCAGGACGTCCTGTAGGAGGCGGGGTCTGCCCCAGATGGTCCCCATAGCCGATACATAGATCTATAGATATATTCTGTACACTGATCTAGCTCTATAGAGATACACAGTGTCTAGATATACTACATTCTGATCTAGATCTCTGTATATATGCGGTACATATACAGTATGCATGCCTAGATCCTTTGATGTATACAGTACCTGGATATACAGCACACAGACTTAGAACTGTAGATATATAGTATTTAGATATACAGTATACAGACCTAAGTAGAGATATTTATCAGAATACCAGATATAGAGTATACAGACATATATATGTATGTATATATATATGTATATATATATATATATATATATATATATATATATATATATATATATATATATATCTCTCAGAGCATCATTAGGAGTGTCACTACATTAACTAGCAGTAGTCAGAGCATCATTAGGAGTGTTACCACATTAACTAGCAGTAGTCAGAGCATCATTAGGAGTGTCACCACATTAACTAGCAAGAGCATCATTAGGAGTGTCACCACATTAACTAGTAGTAGTCAGAGCATCATTAGGAGTGTCACCACATTAACTAGTAGTAGGGAGAGCATCATTAGGAGTGTCACCACATTAACTAGTAGTAGTCAGAGCATCATTAGGAGTGTCACCACATTAACTAGTAGTAGGGAGAGCATCATTAGGAGTGTCACCACATTAACTAGTAGTAGGGAGAGCATCATTAGGAGTGTCACCACATTAACTAGTAGTAGGGAGAGCATCATTAGGAGTGTCACCACATTAACTAGCAGTAGTCAGAGCATCATTAGGAGTGTCACCACATTAACTAGCAGTAGTCAGAGCATCATTAGGAGTGTCACCACATTAACTAGTAGTAGTCAGAGCATCATCAGGAGGGTCAGAGGTTATGACTCTCGACCAACAGGAAGAGGAAGTCCCCTGCCTGAAGGGCGGTTTCTGAAAGCTAGCTGACAGAGCGCTGCTGTGCCCGCGGGGGTCAAAGGTCGCACAGTCGCGGTTCTGATGTCAACGGAGGAAGTTTGTGAATCCTTCCACGCCTCCACACTTCCTGTGGACGCGGGTCGGCACATCTGAGGAGGGGGGGTCCACGCCTTCAGGGCTGATGGGAGGGGTTTGTAGGTTCAGCGTTTCTTAGACCACGGTGTCGGGCCCTCAGCGGGTCTAGGTTGGAGGCGGGTCTAGTTTGGAGGCGGGTCTAGTTTGGAGGCGGGTCTAGTTTGGAGGCGGGTCTAGTTTGGAGGCGGGTCTAGTTTGGAGGCGGGTCTAGTTTGGAGGTCGTGGAGATTAACCGAAGACTTGGAGCCGTACTTCTGACCTGGTCAGAGTGGAGCACAGACAGTCTGGTCTTCTCGGGCTGAAGTTTCCAGAGGACCTTCATGCTGCTCCTGTTTCTGCTCCAGACGTTCATTCCAGAAGGTCCTTCTCCCTCCTCATGATTCAAGGTGGCATTAAGATGAGACAAACTGGACGCGCTGGACAGGGTTGATGTCTCCTTTCTGGTTGGTTGTTCCATCTTCTCAGTCGAGGAATCCCATCCACAACCCTTGACCTACCGTTATCCCAAACACCGACCCCTAACCACGTCCGAGCTAAAACTATAATTTATAACAGAGCTAAAACCCTTTAGAACTTAATAAATTAAATATGTATCGTCACCCACCATCCTTAAGCCTGCACTGTGTAATTTCTGATAGAGCCATTAGTTTAGTTTAAATGTGACTCCTCACGGTAGTTCTTTAACATTTTCTAAGCTACTAGAAAATGAAGCCGTTTCTGATGCATCATGGGAGATCGCCGTGCAGTGGTCTCCATGGACAGCGGGAGGTGTGTGTGTGTGTGTGTGTGTGTGTGTGTGTGTGTGTGTTTGTGTGTGGTTGAACACGGACAGAATATGAATCCAGGAGGAGAAAGGGACAGCTGAGTCTCTTCCTGCCGGCCGGCTCGCTGAAAGACGACGGTGTCCGCGTTCGCAGACTACTTCCTGTTTTCCTGTTTGCTGTTCAACCGAAAGCCAACGACCGCCTGCCAAGGGCAGCGCCGTCCAGACGTCTCGGAGCGGGCCGAACAGAGAAGCGAAAGTGATCAGGTTCCTGAAGAAATGAGCAGAGACACACACGTCCCTCCTGGGGGTCATTAGCGGTCGCGGCCCCTAACCCTGTTAGCTCATTAGAGGTCGCGGGTCCTAACAACGCTATCTCACGAGGACCAGAAGGGGTTTTCCAGTTGCCGCTGAAATGTTGAACTTGTTTTGGTTTCAAGGAATAAGAAACTCTGCTCTCTGATACCACAGTAGTTTTAGTAGTAGTCGTAGTAGTTTTTAGTTGTATTATATTATTAGCAGTAATAATAGTAGCAGTATAGTCGTAGTAGTAGTAGTAGGAGGAGTAGAAGTAGTAGCAGAAGTATTATCACTAGTAGTAGTAGCAGTCGTATAGTAGTAGTATTAGCACTAGTACTAGTAGTATTAGTTGTAATATTATTATTAGCAGTAGCAGTAGTAGCATTAGCAATAGTAGAAGTATTAGCAGTACTAGTATAGTAGTAGTAGGGGTAGTAGTAAAGTGGTAGTAGTTGCAGTAGTATTAGTAGTATTAGCAGTAGTAGTAGTAGAGGTAAAAGTAGTTGTCTCTGTTGTATCTTGGTCTGAACTTTATCATCACATGCATCCCTATGCCCCTCCCCCATATGATGATGAAACCAAAACATTTCCAATACTTAAAAACATCTGTTTAATTATTTGGAGTGTGTACGGTCTCCTTGGAAACATGTTGCGAGAGAGAGAGAGAGAGAGAGAGAGAGAGAGAGAGAGAGAGAGAGAGAGAGAGAGAGAGAGAGAGAGAGAGAGAGAGAGAGAGAGAGAGAGAGAGAGAGAGAGAGAGAGAGAGAGAGAGAGAGAGAGAGAGAGAGAGAGAGAGAGAGAGAGAGAGAGAGAGAGAGAGAGATGCAGCATTTTGCACCAAAAGGAAAACGGCTTTTATTTCAGAAAGCAACAGGAATGGATTTCTCTCTCCAGCTCCTTCAGAGAACAACTTTATTCCAAAATGTATCTGCATGTCTTGGAAGGGTTCCACATGCTTCCTGCGGTAAACTTTTGATGCTTTTTTGAGGATGGCCGAATAAATCCAGGCTGGATCGTTACCTGCTTCTTGGTCCAAAGCTATAAAACAGAGTCTAGCTGCAGATTCAAGTCCTGCTCAGATTTACAGCATCAACATCATCCATTTTGATCCAAATCATATTTCATGACTGAGAAACCAGACATCTGAGGTGCCTGTCCCTGGCAGGTTTACTGGCCCTAAGTTACAGAAGAAGACTGCACAGCCCAGCTGGGTCACTTCCCCATTTCCACACTCTTTCCAGTCTCTTTTTGTGGTGCAATGAAAAATACAAAAAAGCAAAAGCTAAGTAGTAAACATATGGTGTACAAACACTTGTGAGATACATATCAGATTCTGATAATATCATTAACTATCAACAGCGTGACGGAAAATATTTGTTTGGTCCAGGTGAACTCTGAACCAGTGAGTCTTTTGTCCAGAGTCCAGGTGAACTCTGAACCAGTGAGCCTTGAGTCTCTTGTTCAGAGTCCAGGTGAACTCTGAACCAGTGAGTCTTGAGTCTCTTGTTCAGAGTCCAGGTGAACTCTGAACCAGTGAGTCTTGAGTCTCTTGTCCAGAGTCCAGGTGAACTCTGAACCAGTGAGTCTTGAGTCTCTTGTTCAGAGTCCCGGTGAACTCTGAACCAGTGAGTCTTGAGTCTCTTGTTCAGAGTCCAGGTGAACTCTGAACCAGTGAGTCTTGAGTCTCTGGTCCAGAGTCCAGGTGAACTCTGAACCAGTGAGTCTTGAGTCTCTGGTCCAGAGTCCAGGTGAACTCTGAACCAGTGAGTCTTGAGTCTCTTGTCCAGAGTCCAGGTTTACTCTGAACCAGCGACTCTGCGGTCCTGACGTAGTTTGGGTGCGTGTTCTACCACGTATACTTGTTGTTCTTCTCAATTAGGTCTTCCATCTTGATTTTTCTTTGTTTTTTAAATCACAATTCGACACAATGCCTGCAATTTGTATCAAAGGAAAACCTCCCCCAAAAAAGCGTAGTGGCGGCGGGGGCATCCAATGACCTCCACGGAGAAGTGGGTCAAGTTCTCTTTTTTCTGTTGCTTCCTGTTTCTGTTTCTACCCTCTAAGCGGCCCTCGTCTCTCCAGACCGCCGCTACCGTCTGGTTTTCCTATTTGGCCGACTGTTCGTAGACGTGGCTCGGCAGAATTCCTTCCTTCTCTGATTCCTCCGGAGGGGCTCTATGGAGCGGCTCTATGGAGCGGCTCTTGAGCGGCTCCCCTGATCGGCTCTAAGGAGCGGCTCTCTGGAGCGGCTCTTGAGCGGCTCTCTTGAGCGGCTCTAAGGCGCGGCTCTCTGGAGCGGCTCTTGAGCGGCTCTCTTGAGCGGCTCTAAGGTGCGGCTCTCTGGAGCGGCTCTTGAGCGGCTCTCTTGAGCGGCTCTCTTGAGCGGCTCTAAGGCGCGGCTCTCTGGAGCGTCTCTTGAGCGGCTCCCCTGATCGGCTCCCTGGAGCGGCTCTAAGGAGCGGCTCTCTGGAGCGGCTCTCTGGGCTCCAGACGCTGCAGTGAGGAGCCTTCCTGGCTTGGGTTACCGCGCTGAGGCGGTGTTTGCTCAGCTGTGAGAGTTCCCCAGAGACCTCCACACTCCGCCTGGTGGAATTCCTATGTTGGACGTCTCCACCCACCCTGAACTCCGCCCCGGCCCAGGGGGCGGGGGGGGGGGGGGATTACTCCGCCATACGGTTCGAGTTTCCGCAAGGGTTTTATTGTGATGATGAGGTTGTCATTAAAGTAAACTGTGTGTGTTAGGAATGGACCGGTTTGGACCGGCTCTCTGGGCGGAGGGCTTTAGGGGGGGCTGTCGTTGGGGGGTGGGGGGGCCCCTAGAAGAAGAGGTTCAACATTTAG
Organism: Gadus morhua; assembly: GCF_902167405.1. Taxonomy (NCBI): domain Eukaryota; kingdom Metazoa; phylum Chordata; class Actinopteri; order Gadiformes; family Gadidae; genus Gadus; species Gadus morhua. The sequence goes on from NC_044068.1 coordinate 3,370,111, forward strand.
GGAGAATGTGGAGTTTTAGAAAACCCAACAGTGGCGGGGTTAGTGTAAGCATGTTGGCGTCAGACTCCAACCTGGCTGGGAGCATTGCCGGGTTTCCACAACGCAGCCGAGAAGTGCACAGACAAACGCACACGCAAACACACAAAGATTTGCCTCCCGTGGAGAGTTTTAATCTGGATCCAGACTCAGAGACTGGGGTTCAGTCCGGCCTCCAGTCCAGCTGTGGTCCCACTGGGTTTGGGATGCAGATGTGCTGGGTGGGTTCATACGTCTTTTCTAATCTTCTTTTATTCTTTTATTTCTCCCCTACTTTTCTATTCTGTGTTCTCTTCTCTTTGCTATTAATCATCCTCATCTCAGTCTTTTCTTCTCTTATACTCGACCTCTCTATTCTGTCTCTTTGCCTTTCCTAACCTCTCTTCTTCTCTGTTCTATCACTCCTCTCGGTAGGATGATGTATTCTGGATCAATGCGTCCTGACCTGTCATGGTCTATGGCACCAGACATTGTATTTATCAGACTAGCTCCTTGCCTGTTTGCTGTGTACACCCTGTATGATGTTTAAGAGTTCTGTTCTGGTCTACGGGTCAGCTGTGGTGAATCCTGATCCTCCGCTGGCTCCAGTTCCTATGGTCGAGCGATGATGTTTGTCACCCTTCATACACGAGACACAGTAAGTACTACTGAGTACATAGTACTCAGTAGTACTTACTGTGTCTCGTGTACTTTCCTCTTCCTAGTCATAAATCCAGCTCTCCGGCTCTTTAAGGTTTGCTTGATATTCATACGAAGGAAGATGGTTTTTTTTTTCTGGGCCATGTATTCACGAGCATCCATTTTCGATAGTTCAAGGGAATATTACCTCAGACACCAATGGTGTCATCCCGCCCAATCTTCAAACACAGCAACTATCATCATCATCATCATCATCATCCAGTTGGTATGAGCATCTTCAGAACCTGACCTTAACCTTAACATTAACCACTACATTCTGGGAGGATAAGACTGGGAATGTGGGGACGTCCATCTCCCGTGTCACATACGTTCCGGGAGCAGGAATGTCGGAGGTTCCGAGCTAAGCGGTCCCAGCTGCTCCAGAGTTATGGGCGTGTGAAGGTCGCGGCGCGCCGCACGTCGGGGTTTTGGACGGCAAGCGCGGAGAACATCTCTCCCCCCCCCCCATCGGAGACACGGCGTAGGCTGTGAGGCCTCTGAGGAAACTGTTCTCTCACTGATTGGTCAGCAGCACTATTTATTGACATTTTCTTTTGAGCCCTTATGGACACAGACAAACGACAGGGACCACAGACAGGGACCGCAGACAGGGACCACAGACAGGGACCACAGACAGGGACCACAGACAGGGACCACAGACAACAGACAGGGACCACAGACAACAGACAGGGACCACGGACCACAGACAGGGTCCACAGACAGGTACCACAGACAACAGACAGGGTCCACAGACAGGGAACACAGACAACAGACTGGGACAACAGACTGGGACCACAGACAACAGACTGGGACCACAGACAACAGACTGGGACCACAGACAGGGTCCACAGACAGGTACCACAGACAACAGACAGGGACCACAGACAGGGACCACAGACAGGGACCACAGACAGGGACCACAGACAACAGACAGGGACCACGGACAGGGACCACAGACAGGGACCACAGACCACAGACAGGGACCACAGACAGGCACCACAGACAGGGACCACAGACAGGGACCACAGACCACAGACAGGGACCACAGACAGGCACCACAGACAGGGACCACACACAGGGACCACAGACGGGGACCACGGAGAAGGATCAGGCCTTCCTAACCCCAGGGTTTATCTTAGCCAGACTCGCCAGGCCTTACTAAGGGGAGACAAACCTGGACCAGGGGTGACACGGGGGAGACCAGGCCTGGACCAGCCCTGGACCAGCCCTGGACCAGCCCTGGACCAGCCCTTGACTAGGGGGGAGATTTGTTGGTTTGATTCAAAGTTATAACAATCTGTACATTATAAGAAGGTATGACGTTCCATTTTATTCTAGCCTTCATTCAAATATAGTGTAGATGCTCTCTTGTTTCGTCTCTATTGTTGTCTACTTGTATCGTCAACCACTGCATCAATGTAATAGTATATTGCATTTTGTCAACGCTTTTATCCAAAGCGTCTGACAACACTGTGACTGCATTCAGGGAGTTAGGGAGAACCCCTAACCCTGCAGTCTTAGTGCCATACTCTATCAGTTGAGTCAGACGGGCCATTCAGCTCTAGTCTTCATTTTACTGTTGAAATATTTCTCGTCCTCCAACACCCTCTTCACCTCTCTCACTCCCTCCCTCCTTCCCTCCTCCCCCGCTCCCCCTTCTCCGCCCTCTGAGAGGTCGGGGAATTTACTCCAAGCTCCGGCACACAACAATGGAATCCTTCATCTGGGAGATGAAACGCTCGCCAGTGCCCAGCTAATGAGATGTGATGTAGTGTTGTCCTCTCAGACAGACCGCCCTGTGGCCTCCACCACGAGGCTGACCCAGACGGAGGAGGCCGGAAAGGGGGCATTGATGTCATCAGCCTCAGTGTCGTTCCGTCAGGGGCCCTTCCAGGAGCCTTCATGGGGAGCGTGTTGTTCTCCAGTGACTTGAAGCATCACATCTCCTGGCGGTTCTCCACCACGTTCCTCCAACTCAGAGGTCAACCTCTTCGTAACGTCTCCGTCATCTTCATTCTCTTGCGCTATCTCCGCCATCTTTCTTCCTTCCATCACCTTTTTCGACTTTAACTTCTCCATCTTTATCATCGTGACCATCATGTTCCTCATCTTCGTCCTCTTTACTCTCTTTGTCTTTTGTGCTGCGTAGATCGAGTGTGTTGGCATCGGTCTGTCCCATACCGTCGTCATCAAGTTTTAATAAAGGGAGATTTTGACTTGGAATTTGCCTGGACGTGACTCTGAGCCGTACTCTGACAGGAACGCGTTTCTACCCCCGGTGGAGACTCTGTTACAACTGTTACAACCAGCAATAGAATGACATCATTGGTTCAACAAAACAATACGAACCCAAAACAATATGATTTACGGTCATTGAATTCAGAAGTGTAAGTGAATCATGATTAATTAATCCGTGCCTCGACTTCTGAATTCCTTAGAATATTATCATCAGCTCAATGTACCCAAACGTTGTTAGTTTGAGATAGACCATCAGATGAGGAGCATGTTACATCCCCGCTATTCCATCCTCTGAGTGTTTTAGAAGCCTGAGACACCTTATTAAATATCCATCCGTCTTGTCTGGTTTTAAGGACCTGCTCCATAAGGAGATGGTAGATAACCCAGATAATCTCCGTCTCCCAGACTTTCTCAGCAGACAAACCCATGTGTAATATATGTGCTTGCTGTGTCCTTTCTCGTATTGATCGTGATTCATGTTTCAAATTGGTTCCTTCTCCCAAGGCGGCTGGAATTGGAGACCGATTTTGTTATCTTGTTGTTTCAAGTTTTGGGTTCTATTTAAAAGCTGGTCATGAGATTGTATCATGTCTGGCGTGCGGTTAATAAGCACTGGGATCAGACTCATGTAATCCGCCAGACGTTTGGACCAGGTCTGAATATTTAATGACAACACTTGATACTTTCTGAGATGTCTGCTTCCTCCGCCAGAAGGAAATCTGTACTCTCCAAGGTCCTAGCTGCTACAGGAACGTTGGGAGAATGTGTGTTAGCATGTGTGTGGCTTGATGGCAGATGGTACACCTCTGATAGCCTAGGTGTGTTTTTGGTAGAACTTTTACAAGTTCATTTTCATTGTAGCTGTTGTATTAATGTTTACTGATGTTCTTAACTTCAGATTGTTGTTCCCTGGCATCTTCCTTCTTAAGATATCTCTTGTGTGGTTCTTGGAGGGGAAACCATTCTCAATTAATTTAGTCATTAAGCAGACACCTTTATCCAAAGTGACTTGAAGTGAAAGCAGATAATGAAGTAGCAGGAAGGAGTGAGGATTAATTTATGTATATCTATGTATGTATTCATATATGAATATATGTATGACCCCTAGATCTGCATGTGTGACATTGCAGATGTCTTCACTTTGGTACATCTGCTCTTGAATCTAGCGGACAGTTTGCTACGAAGTCAGGAACAACAAAGACTCATTGCGACATTGGGAATAACAATCTCATGAAAATCCTTCCAAATGTTCTTCATTCAAATTTATTTGTGTGCACACAAGCCAAGCCATTTTCAACGTGTGTGTTAACATGCACGGTGATAAACTGTAGCAGGATAGCCAGACAGAGCAGGACGACTGGGGTGGGTTTGGGAACGGGGAGACAGAGGAGTGTCTGGGGCCCGTTCTTGACAGAGCGGGGAGATGTTTGCGTAGGTTGAGTAGATAACCTCGGCGAGGGATGTCGTTGGTCACACAATGCAGCCGTTTCCTCTCCCACGTCCCCGCCCCCCCCCGTCCCCCCGATGGGCTACAGACCCAGAGGAGCTGATTTACTGTCTGCGCTCGGAGCCAAACACATGAGTCACTGGATTCACTGCAGTCCACCTAGCCTTATCTGAATCTTCTGGGTCCCTGTGGCCTCATGCTGAATATCAAGGGCTAGGCCAAACATTAATCCTATGTATCAAGGTTTAGCCCTATCCCTATATATCAACGGTTAGTCCTAACCCTATATCAAGGGTTAGCCCTAACCCTATATCCAGGGTTAACCCTTACTCTATATCAAGGGTTCACCCTTACTCTATATCAAGGGTTCACCCTTACTCTATATCAAGGGTTCACGGTGAACCCTTGATATAGAGAAAGGGTTAACCGTTAACCCTTTCTCTATATCCAGGGTTAACCCTTACTCTATATCAAGGGTTAACCCTTACTCTATATCAAGGATTCACCCTTACTCTATATCAAGGGTTCACTCTTACTCTATATCAAGGGTTCACCCTTACTCTATATCAAGGGTTAACCCTAACCCTATATCAAGGATTCACCCTTACTCTATATCAAGGGTTCACCCTTACTCTATATCAAGGGTTCACCCTAACCCTGTATCAAGGGTTCACCCTATATATCATCAGAAATCAACACCCATTAAGCAGGGCGGGAGGCCCTGATTCCTCTTCTTCTGGAGAACCAGGAGTGGCTGGGTCCTTCATCACTCAGAGCGGCCCCCAGACGCCCCCCCCCCCTCTGGAGGGCCGGGGGGCGGGGTCCCCTCGCCGGCCCTGGGGTCCGGGTTCGAGATCCTTGCTGCAGTGGATTGTTGTCCTCGCTAATGAAGGGCTTCTGAAGCCAAGCGTCTCGAGAGTACTCAAAAGACGTCTCCTTGATGTTCCTGTGGAGCTGAGTTCCTTTGGACAAAGTGTTGTTACGAGTACTGTTATTATATAATACAGTATATATATATATAAACACATATTTATATGTATATATATCTACATACATATGTATATACATATATATGTATACATGTACTTCTGTTGCTTCTCCAGGGAAGTCCACTTTGGTGTCCATGGTCAAGATAACGCTGTAGTGACAAACTGCCCCTTGAAGCTAACTATCAAGCTCTAAGGTACCATTTTACACATTAGCCTAGCACAGAGTACCAACTTCAACTGCTGCCAGCACTGTACCGACAAACCATCTGTTGAGGCTAATGTAGCACAGCTTACATTTCCAGGAGCCTAGCACATTCTCTGCTTAGCCCAAACCACACAACCGTGTTTCGGAACTGTTTTTTTAATATATTTGGCATCAAAAATATAGGTAAAGAACAGCTATGCTTTGCTACGTTAAAACAACATAATTATATTTATTTTGAGTTGCACTACAAATATGAGACGAAATTGTCTTCAGTTTTGCTGCACGACAGCTTTGTAGCTTCTTGCTTTGTTCCAATGTGCTAACCCTTATGTAGCCCTAGCATAACATATGCGCGACACAGCATACAGCTTGATGTCAGCTAATTAGTTAATGACTGTGTCCGCCATGAGGGATCGCTGCCAACAGCAGTATGCTAATGTGTAGAGCTAATGTAGTCAGTCATCTATGCCAAGAGCTTTTGTCAGACAGAGAATAGACATTCTGTTTCATACTTGAATACACCGATTTGTACCGCACTGGTCCTTGATGCTGCGGCCTGCGACGGTTTAATCAACCTCCATTTGGATTAAAGGAGATCCGCGCCAGTAATAAGCATTCAGTTTCCCCTGCTCTCGCTGCCGTGATGGATGGCTCGGCGACCACGCTGGTTTGTGGATAGCCAGCGTCCTGGGTCCTTCGGAGGAGCAGAGATGTAGCCCTGGCAGCTGAGGAAGCAGAGTTGGGCAGCCGCCTCGGCTACGAGGCCGGAGGCTGTCTTCATTCAACAAACCACAATGGCGGACGGACCGCGGCGGCGGCTCGGCCATAGGCTCTGGTCACCTCTGCCGGTCCATTCAGAGTCGGCTTCTGGCGAGAGACGCGCCGTGTTCTGCCGAATCTGATCGTGTCGTCGTTGTTGATGACGGTTTCATTCTTTCTCTCCTCTCCTTATCTCCTGCTCTAATGGAGTTGAGGTGGTGCCAAATAACAGGCCGAGGGGGGAGGAGAAGGGAGAGGTGGTGGGAGAGAAAGATGGAGACAGAGAGTGTGTGTGTGATACAGGGGGGGGAGATGAATGGAAGAGGGGGAGAAAAATGGTGGGGGAGAGAGTGATGGTGTGTGGAGGGGCTCTTTCTCCTTCCTAGGGAGTCCGATGGACGGTGTCAGGAGCTCCATCAGGCCAACACAGTGACCGCTGTCCCCGCGAGTAGCTCCGCAGACCTTTGGTTCCTCAACACAGACCTTTGGTTCCTCAACACAGACCTTGGGTTCCTCAACACAGACCATTGGTTCCTCAACACAGACCTTTGGTTCCTCAACACAGACCTTTGGTTCCTCAACACAGACCTTTGGTTCCTCAACACAGACCTTTGGTTCCTCAACACAGACCTTTGGTTCCTCAACACAGACCTTTGGTTCCTCAACACAGACCTTTGGTTCCTCAACACAGACCTTTGGTTCCTCAACACAGACCTTTGGTTCCTCAACACAGACCTTGGGTTCCTCAACACAGACCTTGGGTTCCTCAACACAGACCTTTGGTTCCTCAACACAGACCTTTGGTTCCTCAACACAGACCTTTGGTTCCTCAACACAGACCTTGGGTTCCTCAACACAGACCTTGGGTTCCTCAACACAGACCTTTGGTTCCTCAACACAGAACTTTGGTTCCTCAACACAGACCTTTGGTTCCTCAACACAGGCCTTTGGTTCCTCAACACAGACCTTTGGTTCCTCAACACAGACCTTTGGTTCCTCAACACAGGCCTTTGGTTCCTCAACACAGACCTTTGGTTCCTCCACACAGACCTTTGGTTCCTCAACACAGACCTTTGGTTCCTCAACACAGACCTTTGGTTCCTCAACACAGACCTTTGGTTCCTCAACACAGACCTTTGGTTCCTCAACACAGACCTTGGGTTCCTCAACACAGACCTTGGGTTCCTCAACACAGACCTTTGGTTCCTCAACACAGACCTTTGGTTCCTCAACACAGACCTTGGGTTCCTCAACACAGACCTTGGGTTCCTCAACACAGACCTTTGGTTCCTCAACACAGACCTTGGGTTCCTCAACACAGACCTTGGGTTCCTCACGCTCAATCTATAAATCACCAAGGCTACATGTCTGGCCATTATGGTGGTAGTTATTATGGGATGTGATAAGACACCTAATTCCTGTTCGGTTAGATTCCCGCTATTGATTTAATAGAATTCATTCAGAAGACGCTTTTATCCCAAGCGACTGGCTTGTGAGCAGGTATTCCAAGTTTCTATTTAAAACTTCAACCACCCACTGTTGACTCACCCAGCAGCAAACTGTTGGGATAAAGCCTGACCCAGTTTCTCTGGGCCTCACATCCAAGTGAAACAACTGCCGGGCTTATAACTAAATAAAAGTCTTGTCACACACAAAGGTTTCAGTTGTGTCATGGAGAAAGCGCGACCAAACACTGCCATAAGCCAAAAGAAGTAGTTACTGTTAGGCGTGTGTGTGGACAGTAGCCCTGGGTTTATAGACTATGATATGAAAAAAGAATACATAAAAGATGTCCCGAAGCTGGTTGAAAACATTTAGCTTGAGAGAAAGGTGAACCGGGAGGAGATAAGGGGTAGCTTAGCAAACACTAGCGCTAATGTACCAAGCGAACCATCAAGGGACTTATAAAAGAGTGAATTTGAATCCCTCAGGGACACCCATTAAAATAGCATTTGGCGCTTTCAAAGTGTTGGGTTACTATTTAGCTTCTGCTTGACAATAAAAGGCTTACGGCTTTTCCGTTTTAGTTAGTCACGTATATTCCTGCTAAACAACACTGTCATGCTTATCCTTGAACCTACGGCCAATGTTTACTCTTCTAAGAAGCACTTGGTTTCATGGCAAACAAGCCCCTGTGTTGACTGAACGCCGATAAGGGCAACCGATCGGCCTCACCTTCTGGGGGGATTCTCACAGTGGAAAACACAACTAGTTTCCCTTTTCGCTTGTTTTTGAAGGCGTGGTCGGTCCAGAGCAGCTCACAGCAGAATACTAATAACAGCCGGGTCTACTGTTCCTTTGTGGTGACCGATTGAAACCATAAAGCCCTTATCTGAGAGGGCCTCCTTGGTCTGGTGTTGAGCAGCTATCACCGTGGAGACGTTGCTATTGTTGGCGAGGGAACAGATCCCTCCTTTGGTGTCAGGGGCTGCAGGACAGCCGAGGCCCGTGACTGGCCATGCCGGATGTGAGACAGCCCCCCCCCCGCTGACCGTTCTACTCTCCAAACCACTGATCATGTTACCGACTCCTCACCTCTGCAGACAGTGATGTCATCTTTAGTGGACAGGGGGTGAAGCGAGGGGGCGGAGGGGAGGGACTGGGTTTCCTGCTGGGGGTTACAAAGTTGGTTTGGATTCAGAGCTCAGGTGACTATAACCCTAACCCTCAGGTGGATTCAGAGCTCAGGTGACTATAACCCTAACCCTCAGGTGGATTCAGAGGTCAGGTGACTATAACCCTAACCCTAACCCTCAGGTGGATTCAGAGATCAGGTGACTATAACCCTAACCCTAACCCTCAGGTGGATTCAGAGGTCAGGTGACTATAACCCTAACCCTCAGGTGGATTCAGAGCTCAGGTGACTATAACCCTAACCCTCAGGTGGATTCAGAGCTCAGGTGACTATAACCCTAACCCTAACCCTCAGGTGGATTCAGAGATCAGGTGACTATAACCCTAACCCTAACCCTCAGGTGGATTCAGAGGTCAGGTGACTATAACCCTAACCCTAACCCTCAGGTGGATTCAGAGATCAGGTGACTATAACCCTAACCCCAACCCTCAGGTGGATTCAGGGGTCAGGTGACTATAACCCTAACCCTCAGGTGGATTCAGAGGTCAGGTGACTTTAACCCTAACCCTCAGGTGGATTCAGAGGTCAGGTGACTATAACCCTTACCCTAACCCTTACCCTAACTCTAACCCTTACCCTAACCCTTACCCTAACTCTAACCCAGACCCTAACCTGTACCCTTCAGGAAACCCGAGGGCTATATTTATCTCTCACATGGAAATCACATTGGGAACAGATTATGAAAATAAAACCAGATGATGAGGAAACGCTGAATGTGTTACACTGCTTCTGTTTTTCTCAGGTATTTCTGCCTCTGTGTTCGCTAGTTGAGAACTCCCCGTGGATACTTTAGTACCGTCGTTATGTACGAGCGTTATGATGAGCGATGTTGAATATTAAACACTGCGCACACCGTGGAGTTATATTAAGTGCCCAAGAAGCTTCACCCTCTCTCAGACACGGCAATCAACATCAACGGCTGAACCGAGAGAGAGATGGGGAGAGAGAGAGAGAGGGGGGGGGAGAGAGGGGGGGGGGGAGAGAGAGAGAGAGAGAGAGAGAGAGAGAGAGAGAGAGAGAGAGAGAGAGAGAGAGAGAGAGAGAGAGAGAGAGAGAGAGAGAGAGAGAGAGAGAGAGAGAGAGAGAGAGAGAGAGAGAGAGAGAGAGAGAGAGAGAGAACCTGCTGGACGGCAGGAATGAAGTGAAATATTCAGCGAGCAGCTAAAGATAAACCCAACTCGTTCCAGCAGCTACTTAACATTACATTTCCTCCGTCTCCAACTGTATTTTACACCATGAATATTTCATCTGAAGTTCTCAGCCTCAATTACAAATTCTCCTTTTTTTCCGCTCCCCTCTATCATCCTTCTCTGGGAATTTCCCTGAGCTTCCGTGCAGCTCGGAGCCAATCTATTGCATCATTAACCACATCGTTAACCACGTCGTTAACCCAACTCAACAATGAAGCCTGCAGGTTTCATTGTTGAGTTGGACTTGTTGGACTTCCTGGGTTGGGTCATCACTAAGTGGTTCCCTCGTTACAGTACAGGAAAATACAATCCTATGGTTCTTGTGATCCAACTGAACAGTGTTGTATCTGCACAGGTTTGTAGAAACTAGGCTAGAGTGTATAGTATTATTCAGTAGCGTGACAGTTCTTTCCGAGTTGTCATGGTTTACCGGATGAGCGCATGGTCGCTGGTTGCGATCTTCCATTCGTAGCGTGGAAGGCGCTAGGCTAGGCTGTGGTTAGCCGCTAGCTCGCGATAAGGGTGAACAAAAAGGAAACCTACACAGGATAGGTCCATGCTGTGGCCTGCTCTGTGGGATGGTCATTCATGAACTCACAAAAGCTAGTCGTTACAAGAGGCTAATGTGGTGCAGGCGGGAAAATATTAATTTAAAATCATTAGAAAATGTATTTGCCCTTCTCTAGTAGGTATTCCTTTCCAGTCACTGGAAACACCATAGTATGGAGTGTATATGTAAAGGATGATGTGTGTGCGTGCAGTTGCCGTTGTCCTACAGCTGCATGGGCGTGGGGCCTGCTGCTCAATGAAACAAACTAAATATGTCTCTTCTCATTTGAAACAACGAGAAAGCTGCTCTTTTCACTCTTCATCCTCCCAAACATGGCTCCATTTGGGTCAGCTACAACCTCTGTTATACGTTTGACTGGCCATTCAGCTGGTTTTGTTGGTTTTCAGATGAATCTGCTCAGACTCTTTTCTAGTAGCTTGAGTGTTTTCGTAAGCCTTGATAATGAAAGCGAGCTAGCAAAATGGAGGGTAATTAAATCCTTCACCAATCGAGTGCAGTGTGCACTACCGAATGCCTTGGAGGAGGGCAGCGAAGATGGTTGAGTCACGGAGGGATGGTTATTTTAAGACAACAAAGGGAAGTCGGCCCGCACGCAGAACCAGAATGGAGCTGATCGTTCAGATTGGTATTCATTTACATTAAGTCGTTTAGCAGGCGCATTTATGTAAGTACTGCTCGACCAATTAAGAGGAAGCCATACTGGACAGAATAACTATCTTACTTTCTTTAAAATCAACAGTTTTAAACATGTCTTCATTAGAGGCAGAAGGGTCAGAAGGGAAACCCTTCAGCCTTGTGTTTTGTAGGGCGCTTGACCTCTGAACCCTGGACAGCGCATGGTTTAGTCAAGGGAATGTTTTTGTGATTCGTTGTAAATACAATCTTGTGTCCTACAAGTAGAGACACTAATGCAAAGTTCTGAAGTTACCACCAGTATGCTAATCAGGCTGAAGTATAAAGCAGACCGCTGTTAACATGAACATAACTTGTGGAACACAGAAACACACACACACACACACACACACACACACACACACACACACACACAACCATAAACCTACCCACAGTATTAGAAAAGTTGTTTGGGATGAGGCTTGGACTATGATGGAACCAAAACTACGCTGCAGATCATTCTAGGCTGGTTCCTCCTCCTGCCGCTTCTCATTCTCCCCCTTCACCTTCTCCATTTCCCTCTTCCCCACTTTATCATTATCCTCTCCTCTACCTTCTCTTCCTTCTGCTCCTCCTCCTCCTCTCTCTGGAGACCTGAAGGAGACGGGGTGAATCCATTCTTCCATCAATCCCAACAGCCGCCAGAGGGGGCGACGTGGAGCGCTAGGACCTATCGTCCCGTTCAATCAGAGAATCTCTGTCTGTCTGTCGGCCGTTTCCGTGGCGATGGGGAGGTGTCGTAATAGGCCCTTTCCTCTGTGTGACTCCCTGCTTGGAATGTGGCATAATTACACGGTGTAGACGCGCACACGCTCACAGACATATTGTACAGACACACAAACACACACACACACACACACACACACACACACACACACACACACACACACACACACACACACACACACACACACACACACACACACACACACACACACACACACACACACACACACAAACACACACACACACACCTTCCACAACATGGAGACGTACCCATTATACACATATTTACAGTCGCGCACACACAATGCACATACCACATTCATTCACATACCCATTATTATACACATATTTACAGGCACACACACACACACACACACACACACACACACACACACACACACACACACACACACACACACACACACACACACACTCACTGACTGAATAGCCTCATGTAGACACACACATTCAGCAATTACCCACACATTCACCCAAAGGCACACTGGCGTGCAGCATCTGGTTGGTATTTTAGGGCTTGTGTGGGAGCAGTAAATCACAGAGTGTTGTTCTTCTTATCACAAGGTCTTCACTAACCACTGATTTTGGGCCTGTCGTTTTGACTCACTGCTCGTCGCGTACGCAGCTGTGCAGCACTTACGAAAATACACCCGCCGACATCCGAACATCGCGTTTATTATTGTAGAGGTTTAGGGTTAGGGCTAACCCTAACCCTAAACCTATTGTACAGGGTTAAGGTCAGGGCTAAGGGTAAGGGTTAGGGTTATCCCTGACCCTAACCCGGTAAAATAGGGGTAGGGTTAGGGTCAGGGTTAGGGCTAGGGTTAGCTCTAGTATTGGTGGTCAAACATCTATTTCCCTCCTCAGCCTGCGAATCCCTGCGTCTCTCCGTTCTACTGCAGTACAAATGAACCAGACCAAGGGTTAGTCTGGCCCTCCCATGACCCCCCCGGCTCCCTGCTGTCTCCCCCCTCCTGTACGGGACCCATCCCTCCGTTAGGAGACCACTGGTCTGCCTCTCTGCGGTCCGTGTTAGCGTCCTCCGTCCCAGGCCTCGGGAGTCAACCGTTTCCGTGGTGATTCTGTTGGCGTCCCACGAGTTGCTCTGAGCCGGAGACGCCTTCCTCCTGACTAGCAGGCGTCTTCTTCCACAGCTGATATTCAGTCATCTTCTAATCGCGAAAGAGGAGGATTTATCTCAATAAGCGGCACATTCTTAACCGCTAACCACAGTCTGCTCTCTGGGGGGGGGGGGGGGGGGAGGAGAGAGAGGGAGGGAGAGGTATAGAGAGGGAGAGGTATAGAGAGAGAGGGAGAGGTATAGAGGGAGAGGTATGGAAAGAGAGGGAGAGGTAGAGGTATGGACAGAGAGAGAGAGGTAGAGGTATGGACAGAGAGAGAGAGGTAGAGGTATGGACAGAGAGAGAGAGGTAGAGGTATAGAGAGAGAGAGGTATAGAGAGAGAGAGGTATAGAGAGAGAGGTATAGAGAGAGAGGTATAGAGAGAGAGAGGTATAGAGAGAGAGGTATAGAGAGAGAGAGGTATAGAGAGAGAGAGGTATAGAGAGAGAGGTATAGAGAGAGAGAGGTATAGAGAGAGAGGTATAGAGAGAGAGAGGTATAGAGAGAGGTATAGAGAGAGAGAGGTATAGGGAGAGAGGTATAGAGAGAGAGAGGTATAGAGAGAGAGGTATAGAGAGGGAGCGACAGACAGCAACGTGTTGTTGTGTTTCAGTAAGGTGGTCCATTGCGTGGAGGGGCCGCCTGGTCTTGGACCGTATTCTGGGATTCTCCTCAACCAGCACTTCTCCACCGCCCCCCCCCCCGGATAATTTGCCTCAATGTTTCGCAATGAATCATGTGTTGGAATTTGAGTGTGTAGACCTCAAATCAAACTCGTTCTCAGTCTCAGTTCACACCAACATTAATTGCCCTGTCTCTGGCGTGGCGCCAGACCCTCAACAGCAACACTGCTTTAGGGAACGTCTGTCAGCCCCACACACATCAACACCTTCCTGCTACTGGAGCGCCAGGTAAAGCCCCTGTGGCACACCGCGGTTCACGGCCGCCCGAGCCGCTACGTTTAGCCCCAACTGCTACGTTTAGCCCCCACCGCTACGTTTAGCCCCCACCGCTACGTTTAGCCCCAACTGCTACGTTTAGCCCCCACCGCTACGTTTAGCCCCCACCGCTACGTTCCCATCGTCTCTTAAAGGAGATGCTTGGTTCTGCCGATAAACAGGATGGAGCGGGAGAGAGGAGAAGTTGTTGCCAAGGCAACCGCTTACACACCTACAAGCTGGGATGTTTAAAATAATGAATGAATGCGGGTGATGCTTGGCGCGCGCTTGTGTGCACCCATCTGTTTAAAGACACGCATAGGCCTACAACAACTAACTAGTAACGCATAATACAGTCCATGGCCATGTACATTAGCGGGGGTACACATGCATATTATGAACGCAAATCGATAGCGATAATGTAAACAACACCGGTAAGAAACAATGTTTGTTAATGTCTTGCCAATTATCATTAAATGGACCCACAGTTGCGGCCACAGGACCGCATGTAATATATCATGTGTTAAGTTCTCCTTGCCAACAATTTACATGACGACTCAGTGTTTCTGAAGTTGTAGAAGAAACGCTATTCCATGTGTGAATTACGCCGTATTATTTGGCCATAGACTGAGCCATTTGAAGTTTGAAATTCATGTGGTCCTGCATCTGTCTCAGCGGAGACTGCAAACGCTGTCAAAATATGAACTCGTCAAGTTCAAATTCGCTGGCTCTTAAATGGCATGGGAGATGGAACTCCCATTCGTTTGTTGCACGTTGCGCCCAAAACACACCTACATGTTTCAGACCAACCCATTTTATATTTGCGTTGGGCACGAGAGTCTTTCATCCGCCGGTGTAATAGCAACACCGCCAGAGTTCCGGCCACAAAGCTACTAGCGTCCCGCACTTCTCACTTGCGTTTCAGACCGTTAAAATAGGGCCCAACGTGTTTCTTGTATTTTTTTGTTTTTCTCATATTTAATGCGTTGCTTCATATTTAAAGGCACCAAGTGCAACTTTCGAGGCTTAAAAATAAACATTCAATTTCTAGTCTTTTTTACACGTAGTAAGTTTCAATAACTCCATACCATTACATACCGACATTCAAGCAGCAAAGATGAGACGTCGTTGTGTGGTGAGAACTGATAGAAAATCGATAACAACAACAATGCCGCCATTTTCTTTATTTTTTGTAACCTACAATAAATAAAGCAGGCTTCCAGTCAATGGAAAAATGGCTTCTCCCCACCGGCGATTGTTGTTGTTTACGATTTTCTATCAGTTCTCACCACACAGCGACGTCTCATCTTTGCTCCTTGAATGTCGATATGTAATGGTATGGAGTTATTGAAACTAACTACGTGTAAAAAAGACTAGAAATTGAATGTTTATTTTTCATTGAATGTTTACATAAAGTTGCACTGGGTGCCTTTAACAATACATTGCAAAAATAACGAAATTTGTATCGGTTTCAAACGTTAGTCCGACTTCATTATTTTGTGTTGTTTCATAATCCTTATTGTTTGTGATGGTGTTCTCTTTATGTGATGAAGGTCAGGACACCCCCAGCGGACCCGGGACTCTGTGGTCTTTGGCACCGACAGTGGGGAAGGATCTGGCTGCGTTGCCGTGGTTACCTGGAAGGGAGTCAAACACACAGGTGTCAAGTGTGACCTCACCTCTCCCTCTGTCCATCTGCCTCGCCCTTTCCCGCTCTCCTGCTTTCCCTCCTCCCCCTCTCTCTCTCTCTCTCTCTCTCCCCCTCTCTCTCTCTCTCTCTCTCTCTCTCTCTCTCTCTCTCTCTCTCTCTCTCTCTCTCTCTCTCTCTCTCCCCTCTCTCTCTCTCTCTCTCTCTCTCTCTCTCTCTCTCTCGCTCTCGCTCCGCTCTCTCTCTCTCTCTCTCTCTCTCTCTCTCTCTCTCTCCCTCGCTCTCTCTCTCTCTCTCTCTCTCTCTCTCTCTCTCTCTCTCTCTCCTCTCTCTCTCTCTCTCTCTCTCTCTCTCTCTCTCTCTCTCTCTCTCTCTCTCTCTCTCTCTCTCTCTCTCTCCCAGAGACTTGACCCATTTGGGGAGGCGATGACCTCACTACTTTCTAGGGACACAATAGCTTTTGATGCCAGGTGGCAGAGAGGGGTGTGTGTGTGTGTGAGTGCGTGTGTGTGTGCGTGTGCGTGTGTTAAGTGGATAAGTGACGGGGGGTCCGGCGCCGCAGCCTTTAGTCACTGCCGCCCCTCCCCACCCCCCCTTCCCACCCCCCCTCCCCACCCCAACCTGTAACTGCTCTGTTGGGGTTCAGAGGGGGAGTGTGGGCTGGTGGAGTACTGCACTGAGGATCTCTCTCTCTCTCTCTCTCTCTCTCTCTCTCTCTCTCTCTCTCTCTCTCTCTCTCTCTCTCTCTCTCTCTCTCTCTCTCTCTCTCTCTCTCTCTCTCTCTCTCTCTCTCTCTCTCTCTCTCTCTCTCTCTCTCTCTCTCTCTCTCTCTCTCTCACACACACACACACAGCTTATTGTGTTTCGGGTTGAGGCCGGTTTTGGGTGAGTTTGGTTTCTAACCAAAACCGGGCATCTTCTAACCAGAGTAAACTCATACAGATAACCCTAACCCTAAACTCATACAGATAACCTAACCCTGACCCTAACCCTAGCACAACATAGATCCATGCCTGTCCTAACACTTTAATAAAGAGGATGTCCGACCTTATCAACTTTGCACACGTAGTCAACATCACAACCAAACCTCCAGCCAGCCTCACTCCTCCTGGTCGGTAACGCGTTGTCGAGTACGGCTTTGACGCGGCCCCGGAGGAGAAGCCAAGCCTGCCCCCTGCAGGCTATAAGGAGTATCGCACAGAGACTGTCATCCGTAGTCAGGTCCGGGTATACCACGAACCTCGCTGAACATAACCAGGCTTTCTTGGGAAAACCTGGCTCGACAGAGACGCAACTCGCGATCAGAGTTAAATGGTAGGCCTACTACGAAGCTCATTTAGGATTAGATTAGTCGAGCCAGGTTTTTCCGCTTTAGGTTCAACGCGGTTCAAGGTTCAAAATATCATGTATCATCATGCCTTTTACCCCCATAGATGTCGTGCCAGCACGCTCCTACGAACATGGGGCCAAGTCAAAAATAAATATAGGCTAAAAATATTATTCAATGTGGTCAATTGTAAGCATCCATTTTAATAATTTCAGGTGAATCTAGCCTATGATTTGCAATGGCCTAGGCTCCAACCTTAAATCTCATGTTGATTACCTGTAGCAAATAAAAAGATAACCCAAATTAATACGACTGGGAGGGGGACCGCTCCACCGCCCTTCACCACCTCGGAGGAGCTGGCCCTCGCCAATAACGAAGGTCGGCCGATGATGGTAGGAGTGGAAGGGGGGGCGTCCTCTGACCCCACTGCCTCGACATCCAAGGCGTTTGTAATGAGTATGTATTCATGTATTGGCAATGGACATAAATAATTGTCTTGCTCATCAAATGTGAAATTATGGAGTGTAAATGAATTGTGTCATTTTTAGTTGAAGGTATAACATTATTTTTGGAGGAGCCGCCGACGATCAATCTCCAATCATAGGCCTATATAACTATCGAAGCAAAGTGTCACGTATTCTTCTAAATGTTAAATTTTTGGAAAGAATGTCCCATAATAGGTTTTCCCCCTGATTCTTGCAGGAGACTGTCGGCCTGTGACTCCAGGGCGACTACGGAGGTGATTTTTCTTAACAATTCTCACAGCTATAATATGAATTTGTAGAATAAAAAATGCCTAGGCCTAATTGTGTCACTGACATAGAGGGTAAGTAAGGAATGAACACGGCACTTGACTATCCAAGGTTAATGTACGTTGAACGTGGGGCCACCTTTGAACTTGAAACACAGACACACTGCGCAACAGTAAGTGCACGGCTTCTTTGAGTAACATTGCCTACATAAGGTACAACAAGGACGATCAAATAACGAATACCCTCTGATGATAATCTGTATCTCTCATAAAGAATAACGTCAGACAATGCCAAGGGATCGGTTCTGTCCCGAAAAACCCTCTCCCCGGAGAGACGCTTGTACGATAAGTGCGCCGAGGTCCACGTGAACACCCATAAATGGTGACGCCATTGTCGGAGGAGGGGCTAGGAAGCTGCGCACGCCGATTTAAGTAGCCGATCTCCGCTGAAAAGCTGCTCCCGACCAGGTTTGGTTGCGAGCACAAGTCACCATGGTGATACAGCGACGCTAAGGAGCATTTCACGTGCAGGCATGAATATGTATTGAAATTGGGATTTAACATAACTAACATGAATACCTGTTGTGCGTGTGTATGTATTGCACCTATCTGTTCTGTTTAATGTTCGTTTCATATGAAAACACATGGTTATAATTACATAAATACAACAGGGTGGGGATTTCAACATACAGCCTTTCTTGATGTATATTTGCAAAGGGAAATATTGTAGGCCTACCTATTTTAGAACATTCTACTTTTCCTAGAACTTAACAATTATTCATAAGTATGTACTGTCATACCTACATCTCTGACGTTTATAACAAACCAAACCGTTTGAAAATCGGTTGAAAATGTATGGTTATTTAAAAAGTACATGAATCACTACCAACACGATGTTATGGGTGAGCAGCTTACTGTGGTAAGATGGCCGCCAGTGGTGACGTTCGACTCCATTGGTCAGCACCGCGGACGAGGCATCTAGTTAATATCCTATGAGAATCCTCCCCTCTTACACTTCTTATTTTCTTCTACGCAAAAATCGTCATATTGCGTAATCTTAAACAGGAAGTGTTGGAGATCGATACAGATCTTTCCAGTCTCTCTAGAAAATAAGGTAATGATGCACGACCATTTAAAAATATGAGTGGGTTTCTAACGATACAAAGCTTAATGGAAATGGGCTTTCGTGGTCCAGCTAACCCAGGCTTTGAGCACAGGAACAGCATACCCCGCTAACTCTCTAATCGAGGTTCGTAGTACAGGGCCCAGTCCTCAATAGCTTCTTCTACACGGAGTGGTGAACAGGTTTATCTGGGTTAGAGTCTGTCGTCGTGGTTTTACCACTCCGCCCATTACCAATGTAATCTGAACTTGTCTCTGTATGGAGATTCTTCATGAACCACATCCGGAGTGCAACCCGGTTTACCCTGTCTCTCCGATTCATACCTACCCCGAAACGATACCACATAATATCAAAATTATGCTTCAACAGTGTAGAACATTGATTTCAGATGTTTGTGTTCAGTTCATGCATTTTATTTGCTATTGGTTCATTGTTTGCATGGTTGAGGAAATCTGAAATTAAAACATAGCACACGGCATACCCTGAATTTAGCCTGGGATCTTTGATGCGCAAATACTAGTGAAGTTGCGCCGACCCATTAGTGACCACTAGATAGCGTCAGAGAGGCGGCCTCCTCGCATGTTTAGTGATCTAGGAATGATGCAAAAAGAGTTAATTTCTCATGGATCTACCTTTTAGCAAACTAAAACCATTTATAATGACATTAAATCATAGTGATCGTGCTCAGTGGGGATTGAATGTATGTATACGTATATGTATATATAATAGTTCACAATAAACGCGTTTGGCTTCCTCGGACACCATGATTGGCTTAGGGCTGCTGACGTCATCAGTGCCATTCATGCATTGCCTTGAATCACGGACCCTTATGCTCGTTATTTTTTGCGTTGAACGTAGTTTGATAACACGCTATATGTTGTTGACGCATAGTGGTACTTCTGTAGGCTTCTTATATTTAAGGGACGTTTTCCCCTAAAACCGCTAATGAGAGTGACACTTTTTGGAATTGGTGCTCTAAGTCGAACAATTTGTAGGTATCGCTTCTCGGCCTTTTGGCTAAGATCAAGTGTAGTATCTGTTCTTATCAGTTTAATATCTGATACGTCCCCTACCCGGGGACCATATATTAAATTGATTTTTGGAACTGGGAGATGGAAAAGGGGCTTGCTCCGTCCACTCCACGCATCGACCTGGTATTGCAGTACCTCCAGGAACGGTGCACCCCCTCTCACTGTTAATATGAATGAGTGCATTAAGGAGCTCACACTAAGCCCTAGAGACGATTGTAGTGCTCGTTTAATTATCTTTTCTGACTAAATAAGTATTGTAGTTCGGACAGTGCTGCTCTATCAGTACAATATTTGATTCGTACCCTACCCGAGGACATCTCTCTACTCTCTACAAATGTCAAACAGGGAGGGTTTGACATATAAGGGCGGTTGGGCGGTCTACAGCCGCAACCAATCATGAAAAAGATCCATATTTAAAACTCTTGAAAATCATCAGAGAGACACCTGGGGACATGTTGAGGCAGTGAATAAGGCGGAATCTGAATTAGCATTTAATTGTTTCTTTGTATAATGACTTCATTATCATTAATATCATTTATTTCGATTCCCCCATACAGTTATTAAGGACTTCAATACAACTAGTGAAGGAATATTTGTATCAGGGGGGGTTCAATGAATTTGTGAATAAAGTTCTTCACTTGCAGAGCGCGAGGGAACGCGTGTCAGCGAGCGTGTCGCTCGCTGCTCCTCGCGATCCCCGCCATACCGTTATAAACAATGCAGTATAAATTGTGAATTCTCGAGATCAACCTATTTTTAATTCAGCCCAATTAACTGCTGCATGGAGGCAACAAAAATAGTGTTTGTTGTCTCTGACTGAAGGTGAATTCGTCGGTCTGGTTCGTCTGTCCCAGAGCTATAGAGAGAGAGAGTTGCGACACGCTATGATCTCGCCGACAGGGTGGTCACGTGGTTGTCACGTGGTTCATGTAAGCCTCAATAGTTCAAAACACGTCGCGCTTTCAATGTTATTCTATGGGACGACAGCAGAGATTTCAATATTAAATGGTAAATATGAATGAAAAAATCACATACAAGTATTTGTCTGACTGTTATTGCATTATTGCATATTTGTAAATGTCAGTTTTACATTTAGAGCGGTAGGGGGGCAACTGAAAGCTATCTATAAGTACTATTACTTAGATACGTTTTTAAGTTTTGGAGGGAAAGCTTCACGTTCGTGTTAGCATACTGGCCTAACCTTAACTTGTACATTACATCTGTGTTGAAATCAAAGTATTCAAGATGTTCTACCATGATCATTTAAAGATATAAGCCACACAAAGTATCAAATATATTAAAGAATAACAACTCATTACGCTTGGATGAATGAAATTGTATTTTTTTTTATTAAACAATTAGTGTGACAAGAACAAGTGATTGCGATTGTGTGAACAGATTCAACAATGGACACAGCAGGGAACACTATATACTTAGGGCAAACCATTAACATATAACGTTGCAAATATACTATACTTTATGCCATTACAATACTTAGAATAGCCCTAGGAAATTCAAAATGGGTTTAGGAGGGAGGATCCTCGTTTGGTCATGAACTCTGACCTCTAACCTATTCTCAAAAGTCGGGGCATAAGTGGTTGAGGAACAGTTGTTAACCGCTCTGTGATCTTCAATGGTGTCATGGTTCATTGGTTACAACTAACATGTTATAGATCAATGGTCATACCATGGTTGGCTGTGCAGCATTTGGATGCTCCAATCGGTCCGAGAAGGGTTATCACGGCTTCCCCAAGGACCAAGAGCGCAGGGAGAAATGGATGGCAATGGTCAGCCGTCAAAACTTATTGACAGTCAGCAACAGTCAAAAACGATGTAACGTAATGTTCAGATCACTTGCTAGCATTTCAAAGGGCATAATAATTCTAAGTGTAGAGAATTATGACTTTCCAATGATATTTGAAGTGCAATGGAAACTGATATTAAAGCCTACCTACAGGTACACTTTGGAAATGACCAATTCAAAGCCACAAAAGTAGATAGGATGTTGAAGTTGAGGCCCGATGCCGGCCCAACAGTTTTCATCCATCGCCCTAAACCGAAGAGGAGGAAACCCCCTTCTGTGAGGGTGCCTCCGGAACCAAGTGCAACGGACCACACATATTGCGCCAAATTAAACTTCGGTATGATCCATGCAGCTAACAATATACCCCATTTCATGTAATTCAAGGATAGTCTACACTCCTAATGAGATTACATAATTCATATTTGTACATTCAGTTTAAAAAACAACCAGAAGGCAGGGATTCTCTGAGGATTTGCACACAATGTAGATAATCTACACATTTCTACCCAATTAACAATTGCCGGTAGATCCATTTATAAATTGTATTGGTTTCTGATTGTGGCAGATGATTTAATTCACATTACAGAAATGTTTTGCTTTAATTCATTTTCTTACATTGGAGATGACAGTAGTTGCAAATGCAAAGGCAAAATACATATAACAGCAACATTACCTTGTAATTGTTACAGAGATTGAGGGAGAAATTTAGGTGGATTTCAAGAGCGTTGAAAAGGACATCACAGGAGACAGAGAGAGCAATCAAGAGGCCACATTGCCAGGTGATTCAGGGGCAGGTGATCCAGTCGCAGGTGATCCAGTGGCGGGTGATCCAGGGATTTGTGTGCCGAGGGCCAGTCAGTCGGGGGTCAACAGTGAAGGAATAGCTTTTGCCAGGGCCAGCTGCTCCAGGGACCAGACTGCCAGGGACTGATGGGGCGACTGTGGAGGACCTAATAAGGCAACTAGAAAAGGAAAAATTAATGAGAAGGAGAGCAGAGAGGGCTATTGCAAAACAAAAAAGAATCAATTTGGCACTAAGAAAGAGAATCAATTTGGCACTAAGAAAGAGAAACAATTCTGTCAACAAGAAGTTAAAACGAAAAAGCCATACAGGTTAAATTCACCGCCCATCATAATCAGCATTGTTGAATCGGCGGCATCTGTAGGGCTTCATGTGCTGAACATCACCCTTTCCAGGATATAATTAAACAAACACTGTTATTTCTACTAGCTATCGCATCATAAAACCCGTCCTTAAATCCACCTAAATTATCCTAGTAATCCAACATAAATAACTAACTAAATAAAAGTTAGATTCACTAGTACTGAACTTTGTAATTGTTGGTGTAGATACCATCACATGGTGCAGTCGAGCTAACAAACTAGCAGGCAATCGGTCGTCTACCAAGATAAAAATATATATAATTACGCTGTGCATATACAAATAAATATCAATATATGCATCATAAAGGTCCTGATACAATATAGACAGTTGACAATTCAAAAGAGGTAGCTATTTAATAAATTTACCCCTGGAGATACCTTCACAGATGGTGAAGTTGAGCTAACAAACTAGCAAGCAATCGGTCGTCTACCAAGATGAATATATATATAATTACGCTGTGCATTTACAAATAAAGATCAGTATATGCATCATAAAGGGCCTCTGATACAATATAGACAGTTGACAATTCAAAAGAGGTAGCTATTTAATCAATTTACCCCTGGAGATACCTTCACAGATGGTGAAGTTGAGCTAACAAACTAGCAAGCAATCGGTCGTCTACCAAGATGAATATATATATAATTACGCTGTGCATTTACAAATAAAGATCAGTATATGCATCATAAAGGGCCTCTGATACAATATAGACAGTTGACAATTCAAAAGAGGTAGCTATTTAATCAATTTACCTCAGAAGTTACTCGGCGGCCAGCAATGGAAATGAACAGTCTCCTACGCCGTAAAATGGTTGTTTGGAACTATTCGAGGCTCCATACCCCGGAAGTAGGTGCTACAACGGAGTCCAATGGAAGTGTCGCAACTCTCTCTCTCTATAGCTCTGGTCTGTCCTATACGCCGGGTCACATGACTCGGGGTTAATAGCACAACCATAATAGCCAGGGGCGATTCTAGGGAGTGTGGGGGCCCTAGGCAGAGGATTGTTGACGGGGGGGGGGGGGGGGGGGTATGGAGCGATTGTTGATGGGTGGGGGGGGGGGGGGGGGGGGGGGGATGGAGCGATTGTTGACGGGCCCCCTTTTTTGGTTCTAGGGGGCCCCCTAGTAGTAGCCCGGGGCCCCAAACAATTGCGGGGCCCCAGGCAGTTGCCTGGTATGCCTAATGGGATGCGGCGCCTCTGATAATAGCACGTGTTATCTGGGCACACATTGAGAGGGTTGTTTGGTAAAGAATGTGGGGTAAATATTAGCCACAGTTTAATTCAAGTCAAATGTAATTGTATAGCTCTTAATCACAGTTAGGCACAAATCACTTAGAAATAATCAACATTCCTTGTTTTCCCGGGATCTCTGTTTCCTGTCTTTTAATGGTTGAAAATATTTTAATGCTGCAAAGAGGAGAACACACAGCGAATACGAGGTAGCCTAGAGAGTTCATGAATGTGCCCACGTTCAGGTTGAGACGTCAGGGAACTGGGTCCGTGGGGGCGGAGCCAGGGGTTGGTAGAGGAGCCAGGGGGTAGGGGCGGAGAGGAGAGGATGTCCTGTCGGGAAACGAAACTTAACATTCCTACAAACCAAAACCAACCGACGTGGAAGCAGTTCTCACTTTCAGGAGAAAAATAAAACGCAATTTGGAACAAATTGTCTGACAGACAGAAACCACAACAAGGTGAGTAAAGCAGCACAAGATATGGAATTGATGGAATTAGAAATATAAAACTGCTCAATACATAAACCTTATCGTCTATGTCTAGGAATGGCCTCTGCTAACACTTCCTGGTCTGAGGAGGACTTTTCATGTTCCATCTGTCTGGATGTGTTCAGCAGCCCGGTTACCACAACATGTGGACACAACTTCTGCAGAACCTGTATTACAAAGTTCTGGGATGAACAAGTCAAGTACAAATGTCCTATTTGCAACCAGATTTTCGACACAAAACCTGATCCACAGGTCAATAGCCTCTTATCACATCTGGCTGCTCAGTTTAGAACAACCGTACGAGTTAAAGAGCAGCCTTGTGTTGAACCAGCAGAAGTTCCCTGTGACTTCTATAATGGGACCCAGCAGAAGGCCGTGAAGTCCTGCATAGAGTGTTTTATGTCTTTCTGCCAAACCCACCTGGAGCCACATCAGAGAGTCGCAGTCCTGAAGAAACATCGGCTGGTCGAGCCTATGGACCGTCTGGAAGACAGGATGTGTAAGAAACACAACCGACTTCTGGAGCTCTTCTGCCCGACTGAACAGGTGTGTGTGTGTCTGTTGTGCACAGAGACAGACCACAAGTCCCATCCTGTTGTACCTCTGAAGGAGGAATATGAAGTGAAGACGGCCCAGCTGGGGAAGAAAGAGGCTGAAGTTCCGCAGATGATCCAGGAGAGAAAACAAAAGATTAAGGAGATCAAAGACAGAGTAGAACTGAGTAACAAAGATGCAGACAGAGAGATAGCTGATGGTGGGCAGGTCTTCACTGCTCTGATAGGCTGTGTTGAAAAGTGCCGGGATGAATTCAACCAAACGGTTCAAGAGAAACTGAAATCCATAGTGAAACAAGCTGAAGACCTCATCAAAGAGCTGGAGCAGGAAATAGAAGATCTGACCAATAGATGCTCAGAGGTGAAGCAGCTCTCACACACAAAAGACCACCTCCACTTCCTCCAGACCTTCAGATCCCTGAAGGATCCTCCACCCACCTGGACGACAGTGGGGGTCCGTCCTCTGTCATACGTAGGGACCTTGAGGAGATCCCTGGAGCAGCTGGAGGAGACACTGAACATGGAGATGAAGAACCTGCATGATGATGCTGAACTGAAGAGGGTCCAGCAGTATGAAGTAGATGTGACTCTGGATCCTGATACAGCTGCTTCCAGTCTCATCCTGTCTGAGGATGGGAAACAAGTACATTGTGGAGGTGTGAGGAAGGTACTCCCAGACAACCCTAAGAGATTTACCAAATATATATTTGTCCTCACCAGGCAGAGCTTCTCCTCAGGGAGATTTTACTTTGAGGTCCAGGTTAAAGACAAGACTGCATGGTGGTTAGGAGTGGTCAGAGAGTCCATCGATAGAATAGGTGGGAGCATGTGGACCCCTGAGATGGGTTACTGGACTCTTCACTACAACAAGGATGGGTTGGTGTTTAAAGATAACCCTCCTGTCCGTCTCCCTCTGAGAGCTGGGCTCCAGAAGGTGGGGGTGCTTGTTGATTATGATGAGGGTGTGGTCTCCTTCTATGATGTGGAAGCCAGGGTTCATATCTACTCTGCTACTGGCTGCACCTTCAGTGAGCCTCTCTATCCATTCCTCTGCCCAGGCCGCCATGGTTATAGAGGTAACAACTCTGCCCCCCTGATCATCTCACCTGTCAATCAAACAGACTAGGACCTTTGTTTGATAATAAAACAAAGAAACAACCAAAACAACTAATGTTGTTTACTGAATTAGAATCTCTACTATGTGAGGTCTGAGAGAACTGCTTTAATGTCGTACCGCTGACATTTAACGAGGAGATGTTCTTTAAGAACATGATCACAGTTGTTGAATTCAACCCATTATGAATGGTTAAATTACACATTATATTTTGTCTGTTTTGTTTCCAGATCTTTTTACACATTTAATGCTATAAAGTTGTTAACAGTTGCAGTTATATAGAACATAAGAGGACTAACATGTTAAGAGGACTAATTTGTACAAAATAATAATTGTAGTTTTTTAACATTGCCATCTGTTTTAATTTCTGAATAGTGAATGACAAAAAAACACAATGTCCTTACACGTTCATTGAATTTTTTTAATGTGTAGGCCTAAATACGTTATCTAAAATAGATACATTCCAGTCTAGTGTCCAGTAGAATCACTGTCTCAGGGTAATACAAAAAATAAATGTGTTTGTTGCCTCAAACCTTTATTTTGATAATTTCGAGATTGATGGAACGTTTTATATCAAGAATTTTAAAAGTTGGTAGTTGATGAACCAGTAAAACCTAATCTCACCATACAACCCTTCATGTATTCAACACTTAAAGAAGGTCACAGTGACTACATGTAGAGATTCTCCCCATGTGTGTGAGTACCGTGACTTTTTCTTGTCTTGTCACCTCTCCTCTCTTCTCCTCTCTACCTCCTCTCTCTTCTCTTCTTCCGCTCTCTTATCTCTGCTCTCCGCTCTAGCTTATAGGATTGTGTTGTTCATTATTGTCTTTCATTACGCATTAAGTGTGTTCACATGTCGAAAGTCACCCCATATAGATGAATCTAGAATAGATGTTGTACAACTGAACTCCCACTGGGTGAGTTCGGCTGTAGTGAATCACTATGGTGACGGTGACGCTCCCGCTCGTGCGGAGTCCTCCTCCCATAACCACGCCCACTGACTGCCTGGACGACGCGAGGAGAGGGAGAGAGACCCCGAAGCTGTTGGCTCGAGAGCCGTGGACCTCGATACCTATGAGCGGCCAGCAGCATGGGAATGAACAACCCCAGCCATCATCACACGTTTGAATATGTGTGTCAACTTCTCCCTGATGGTCTGAATAAGTCGCAAAGTGTGTCGTTAGTCGCCTTTTAAATAAAGTCGCAAAGAGAGTCAATGATACGTGAACAACTGTTAATGATCTGTAATGTTTGATAGGCCTACTATTATTTTACTCATTCTGTTTATTGTGCACTTGTACTTTTATTCGTTGTTAAAGCATAATACTAATAAACAACTCAGTCGAACCAACTGAATGTTCTCGTGTATCCTTTAGTACTTGCTGTCTTCAGAGCTTGGTCAAAATAGTGTTGCTGTGAATATGTGAATGGCATCTTCACTATGTTAAACCATATTTTAAAAGATGCACATGTTCCTGTCTGCCTGTTAGCCCTGTAATAGTCTACAGCTGTGGCTCGTAGGTTAATTGAGCCACACCCATTCTGGTGCTCCTTAAGAGGGCCAGAGTTCTACACGGGAGGGACGTTTGAGTTGTGCAAGTGACTCGACTGTTGTGGTATTGTTTGTTTTAAGTAAGAATATGTTTTTCACCAACAACATTGTGCATGGAGTTGATTGAAATTGATACCGGTGAGACACGTTATCGAAAGAAGATGTGAGTAAATTAATTTCTATGCTTTATTTAGACAATATCATATTGAAGCTCATGTAAATACCTTATTGGACTACATATTTGTATTGCTAACACCAGTCCTCAATAGCTTCTTCTCCACGGAGTGGTGAACAGGTTTATCTGGGTTAATCTGTCGTCGTGGTTTTACCACTCCGCCCGCCATTACCAATGTAATCTGAATTTTTATCTGTATGGAGATTCTTTCATGAACCACATCCAGAGTGCAACCCGGTTTACCTTGTCTCTGAATAAACCACGTTTTGATCCGTTAACACTCCGATTCATGACCTACCCCGAAACAACGATACCATCAAAATTATGTTTCAACAGTGTAGAACCTTATTGATTTCAGATGTTTGTGTTCAGTTCATGCATTTTATTTGCTATTGGTTGATTGTTTGCATGGTTGAGGAAATCTGGAATTAAAACATAGCACACGGCATACCCTGAATTTAGCCTTGGTTCTTTGATGCGCTAATAGTAAATAAACTGCTTAGTGAAGTTCTGCCGACCTATTAGTGACCACTAGAGAGCGATAGAGTGGCGGTTTCCTCACATTTTTAGTGATCTAGCAATGATGCAAAGAAAGAGTTAATTTCTCATGTATCTAACTTTTACCGAACTAACACCATGTATGATGGCATCAAATCATGGTGATCGTGTTCATTGGGGATTCACTGTATTATACATAATAGTTCACAATAAACGCGTTTGGCTTCCTCAGACAGACTGATTGGCTTAGAGCTGCTGACGTCATCAGTGCCGTTCATGCATTGCCTTGAATCACGGACCCTTATACTCGTTAATTTTTGCGTTGAACGTAGTTTGATAACACGCTATATGTTGTTGACATATAGTGGTACTTCTGTAGGCTTCTTATATTTAAAGGAAGTTTTCCCCGTAAAACCGCTGATGAGAGAGATATTTCTGGGAATGGGTACTGTAGGTCGAACTTATTGTAGGTATCGCTTCTCGGCCTTTTGGCTAAGATCAAGTGTAGTATCTGTTCTTATCAGTTTAATATCTGATACGTCCCCTACCCGGGGACCATATATTAAATTGATTTTTGGAACTGGGAGATGGAAAAGGGGCTTGCTCCGTCCACTCCACGCATCGACCTGGTATTGCAGTACCTCCAGGAACGGTGCACCCCCTCTCACTGTTACTATGAATGAGTGCATTTCAGAGCTCACACCAAGCCGTCAACACGACTGTAGTGCTCGTTTAAATATTTCAGTTTCTTAGCAAATTTTTGTTTTGGTTTAGACTTTGATGTCGTCTTTGTAATTGAAACAGCTTAAACGTTGTCGAAAAAGGTTACGAGGGGATATTGGTGACCTTGGGTGTCTTGAAAGGCACCTCTAAATTAAATGTATTATTATTTAATTTATTTGATTTTATGCCGTATTTAGACCATATGATGTTCAAGCTAACATAACATCAGTGCGTCATTCGACCACAGATTTGTTGCGCTAATACCAGTCCGGAACCACTTCTAGATGAATCAATTCCACAATGTAACACACACACACACACACACACACACACTTCTCGGCCTTTTGGCTAAGACAGTGATCCCCTCCGTTGTCTGTCTATATATTGCCTATTTAGTGGCAAATATATAGCAGGTTAGGAGGATATTGCACCATCTTTTTGGTAAGTTGGGGTCAAATACCAGTTGCTGATACCCTTTACCAAGAAGACCATTGTCCAGTTCGTTTAAGGTAAGGGGATTTTATTGTTGCCTGTACTACCTTGTTTATTCACTGTTTTATTGCTTTTAACCTCTTAATTTTTTAAGAGTGTGGTGTCTCCATCATGTCGGTTAACCCTTCCGGCATGAGGAGGCACCACAGTGTACGTTTTAAGTTTAAGTCAATCAATGGAATTTTAATTCAGATGTCCCGGCTTGATTTTTCAAGGAAGCACATCCAAGGAATCCTGAAGTTTACCGGAAACGATTTGAATTGTATTCTGACTCTGCCCTTTAACAAAGGATTCGATGTTAGCTTCGCAGCCGCAACAACCCTCAAAGAATTTTGGACACGCTACGACACGGTAAAAGACCAGTTTTCAGCATTTGAAGTGGAGAGACTAAATGACGATTCCATTAAAACCGTAATCGTCAGGATGTTCAATGAAACTGTAAATGCTGATGATATTTGTATATGGCTGGCAAGATACTGCACTGTGAGGGCCCAGGCCACCAAGGTGAGAGATTAGGATGGCATCTGGAACTGTTCATGGAGGGTCCCCATACAACAATGGCGGGACCCACATGGCTTCCAGGGCCTGAAACATCTCCCATCCATGATGGCTCTTGGAGAGAACAGGGGCTACATTCACTACCAGGGACAGCCCAAGCTCTGCCACAAGTGTGGCGAGCAAGGGCACCTGGCGGAAGCGTGTACCAAGGTGTTGTGCGGCAAATGTAGAGAAATTGGACACTCTTTTGAAGAATGTACCAATGGCAGGAAGTGCAACCTCTGTGGAGACTCAAACCATCTCTTCAGAGATTGCCCAAAATCTTTTGCCAACAAAGTAAAACAAAATGCAAGGAAAGTGGCAGACGGGGGTGCACAAACAATTAAAGACACCAGGCTGGAAAAAATTACTCTGATTGGGGGAGAGGGGGAGGGGCCTGAGGTTGCCCCACCTAGTGGTGAGGTGAAAGAGGGTGGTGGGGCCCAGGCAGCCGGTGGAGCGGAGATGGACTCCACTTCAGACTCTGACGAAACCGGGAGTCTCGAAACAGTCGGCCGGTCGGAAGAGTCTGAAGTGGAGTCCAGTGAAGCCTCCCTCCCAGGAGCCCAGCCTGGGAAGAGAGCAGTGTCGGAGATGTCCTTGGAAAATGACGGAGCCTCGGAGAAAAGGGGAAGAGCTGGCTCCTCAGACAGTTCATCTGTCGGGGAGCCCAGAGTCTTCCCGAACCACCCCCCCAACACTCTCTCCTTTTTACACATGGCACTGCAGTCAACCCCAAAGGACTCTGTTTTAAACCATGCTCGAGTCTGGGAGGGGAATGAAGGAGACTGAAGAACCCCAGACCGTTTTTAGTCTTTTGATCATAGAACACCAGTATCATTTAACTTGTCACAATTTTACGCTGTTATTAAGAAGTTTTTTAAAACATTTTAACCTTGAATACGAGGATTTAAATGTTTTAACAAACTATCGTTCTATAATCACGGGGTTGCAGGAGCGGGAACCAAAGAGTCCAGTGCGCGGGCAAACATACGGAGAGCCAACAACAGTAAGGCACAATGTGAACCATCATGCCCTCTCCAACAGACTCCGAGATCCTCCCAGTCAGGGCCGTCATGCACTCCCGGGGGATGGCTGCATCCCCAACCTGCCCTCGGCCAGGTTCTGGCGCACCTGAGTCGGTGAGGCACCGGTTCTGGGAGTGCAGTGCTGCTGGAGACCAGTGGGCAACGGCCGGCTCCCTGCAATTCCCGTACTTTCCAGCAGGGGAGGCCCAGACAGCCCAAAAGGTGCTGTATGGGGTGAGCCAAAAGAGTCAGCTACCACCAGACTTTCCCAAGCAATGGCTCACCCTAGCCGCCATAAAATACGCCATATGGGCCTCCAGAAACCTGCTGGTAAGAAAGCACATGCAGATCCCCCCCGTGGCTGTGATCCGGAAGGCCGCAGCAATGGCCCAAGTGGCCGGTGCTGCAGGCGGCAGGCCTAGGACACGGCCACAAAGAAGAATCGCCTCTGTGCCCATTCGGACGAGGGAGTCGGAGCCACACGCGGAAAGGTCGAGGCAGCGGCGGCCTGGCTCTCCGGGAGAGGCAGGTGGGAAGGAGCAGAGAGGGGAGGAGATCCTCTGAGCCACAGGTCCCGAGAGACCAATGCTGTTGGAGAGAGCAGGATGGGCCGTTTTTATGTTTTGAATTGGGCTTCCTCCCGTCCCTGCACAGCTGTTTTTTTGAACCATGTTTTTTTAAGCATCACAATGATTTTATAAAACAACAACGTATCCATGTATTTAATTATATTTATATACCTTTTATTCACAATGTGATGGTTTTATACTTGTTGTTTAATTGAAATGTTTTTAAGTGTGTATGCTTTTAAAACAATGACCCGTAGAATGTGATAAGAAAGTTAAATGTAGTAACTTGTGTCAATAAATTTTTTTCAAATGAAAAAAAATCTGTTCTTATCAGTTTAATATCTGATACGTCCCCTACCCGGGGACCATATATTAAATTGATTTTTGGAACTGGGAGATGGAAAAGGGGCTTGCTCCGTCCACTCCACGCATCGACCTGGTATTGCAGTACCTCCAGGAACGGTGCACCCCCTCTCACTGTTAATATGAACGAGTGCATTACGGGACTCTCACCAAGCCGTCAACATGATTGTAGTGCTTGTTTAATTGTTCATCGTTTCTGACCGAAGTATTGCTTTGGTTTAGTCTTTGACGTTGCCTTTTTAATTGAAACTGATTAAACGTTGTCGTAAAAGGATACGAGGGGATATAATTGATTTGATTTTATGCCGTATTTAGACCATATGATGTTCAAGCTAACATTACATCAGTGCGTCATTCGACCAAAGATTTGTAGCGCTAATACCAGTCTGGAACCACTTCGAGATGACACACACACACACACACACACACACACACACACACACACACACACACACACACACACAGGTTAATTTGAATGAAGACTTTCTTCATTCTGAAGTATGAATCTAAATCAGACAAATCCCTTTAAAATGAGGGATGTCATTAAATATCAAACACAGAGCTGAAATAGACTCTTACTGTTACCAAAGCGACCCGAGCGCCCTCTGGCAGAGGGCGCCGAACCTGCGTTGAGTTTTACTTATTAGCTTATTAGCTTGGTAAATCGGTTGCATCTGGTGCGTTTCACTTAAGAGGGAACCGGGCAGTACGTTGGAGTTCTTCACTGTTTGGCCTAGTAGCGTCTTCCAAACGCGGTATGTTGTTGTGTTCCCAGAAACCAGAACGTGTGTGTAATGTTCTGTTGAGCTCTGTTGTGACGTATTTGTCATTTCTTCCTGTTTCACAGGTTAAAGACTTTTTGAAGTAAAGAGGAGCATCTCATCTGGACCTTATGTGAGTAGAAATGTGTAGCAAAGCGCAGCTGCGTGAAGGAAATCTGGGATTCTGGTGGTTAAACTCATTTGAAATTTAAATAATGATTATTCTACCTGAAACATTTTAGAGACTATACATTCAAATTTGTCAAAGTAAAAAGTAAATCACTCTTGGCTAATGACAGTCAAATAATTAGCTACTTATATTAAAAAGCTGGATTAGTTAATTATCTTAAACATGGTTTAAAAGTTGGATGATTCCTAAAGCCCTGAATTTGTATTGTCATTCATTTATCTGATTTTAATGGAGATGGTAGATGTTGAACTGTGTTCGAAATTTGGGGACAATAATGAGTACTTTCATCCTTCCATTCCTTGAAAGGTCTATCATGGATATTTTACTGCAGTTCTGTGAGTATCCCAACTTAACCATGAAGATGAACTGCGAACTGTAAGTCAATAGTTTCTCATTACTCTTGGGCACATTGCTGTATTTTGGCTTCCTGGTGAGTTAACCCATTAGCTGAAGGTTGATCTGAGTAGTAGGGATGTTTTATTGGTACATGGGCTACTTAGGCATTTGGTTTTTGTTGGTTTTAATGGTTTGTTAAAACGGTTGCAGGTTCTAAGTTATTGTTGTAAGCTGGAGTAATGGGTTGGGTTCTGATGTCTTCAGTCTTCTTCCCAGCTACTCTCCTGAGCCCTGCATCATCTTCACATGAGTGTTTCTTTACTGATGAGGGTGTGGTCTGAGTGAGCAGAGGTACATGCTGGGATACAGAGCTGTCTGAAGTCTACAGGTCTGTAGACACGCCCCCTCAGGGGAAACCGAGTGTTTGAGAAACCGCCATGACGTCGGTTACATGGACTAGAATGTTCTTCAAGATGGAGACAGGGATTCAGAAGGAGAAACACCAGGGGGAGATGAGGGGGCTCCTCATCTCAACGACTAAAACACAACTTCAGTCTGACACCGAGAACCATGGAACACATTCAACAGTCCCCTCCAGGCATCGTGACTCCTCAGGAACAGTTTCATTTCCAAGAAGGTCTTATTTGGGGCCATTCCAAAGATGGATCCTGCTCCTCAAGAGCCACCCCCCTCCACTGGGTGGTCTTCTGAACAGATGACCTCCTTCCTGTCCTCAGGCTGACTGAAGCTGCACCGTTTGCATCTGTGAAGGCCCCTCATTCAGGAAACCACTGGACTACAAACACATGACTTCAGAGACGTTGAATCAACGTGGGACACATTTTGGAGACACGAAGCATAATCCATCACCAATGTGGGACGCCACTGAAGAATGTTTCACATAATTTATGTCTCTGGAGACAATGATTATTCTGTTCTGGGTGTCCTGGCAGGAGTCTGGGGTTGGATGATGGAATGTTATTTGGCAGGAGGTTTTTACCCTGCATGAGTGTTGGGCCCTTTATGGCTCAGTGGTGTGGGCATTGGGTTCTACATGTGTTTGGTTCTATCTGGCATGGGGTTCTACATGTGTTTGGTTCCATCTGGCAGGGGGTTCTACGTGTGTTTGGTTCCATCTGGCAGGGGGTTCTACATGTGTGTCCCGGGTCCTACGTGTGTGTGTCCTGCTTGCTTTGACAGTGATGATGTTCATACGGGGGTCTGTGTGGTTGGCTTGGGGTATTGGAAAGGTCAACTAAATCATACCTGTTGGACGGCCACATGTTTACCTGAGGCCTCCAGTAGCCATGAGGAGCCCGGAGCGACGCTCCCGAGCGAAGTCCAACGCACTGGGCAGGAAGGAGAGTATCCAAATCAAGTGTCAAAGGATGCAAGCGGCAAAATCACTGGCATCCAGCTAGAGGGCCTCAATTGCTTTTATAACAGACAGCTGTTCAAGAAAACCTCTCATATCCGTCTTGACAGTGCCCAGCCGCTGAGCTCTGAGTTCAGGCTGTTGCCTTCTGGCAAACGTTTGTGTTTACCAAGGATCAGCAGCGATGACTTTTTTTTAATCAATTTTAATGTTTTAATGTTTTAATGTTTTAATTTGTATTTTACATTTTTTATGTCCTGGCACTTTATCTTTCGAGCACTTTGTCTCCACAGTGTTTTGTGTTCATTGTTGTTTTGTCTTGTCTTGTGGGTTAAACCACTTCTCCTGGCTGCGAACAAATTTGCCCTCGTGGGACATTTAATAAAATCTTGAATCTTGAATCTTGAACAACCGTACGAGTTAAAGAGCAGCCTTGTGTTGAACCAGCAGAAGTTCCCTGTGACGTCTGTACTGGGACCCAGCAGAAGGCTGTGAAGTCCTGCCTAGTGTGTTTTATGTCTTTCTGCCAAACCCACCTGGAGCCACATCAGAGATTCGCAGTCCTGAAGAAACATCGGCTGGTCGAGCCTATGGACCGTCTGGAAGACAGGATGTGTAAGAAACACGACCGACTTCTGGAGCTCTTCTGCCAGACTGAACAGGTGTGTTTGTGTCAGTTCTGCACAGAGACAGACCACAAGTCCCATCCTGTTGTACCTCTAAAGGAGGAATATGAAGTGAAGACGGCCCAGCTGGGGAAGATAGAGGCTGAAGTTCCGCAGATGATCCAGGAGAGGAAACAAAAGATTAAGGAGATAAAAGACACAGTAGAACTGAGTAACAAAGATGCAGACAGAGAGATAGCCATTGGTGGGCAGGTCTTCACTGCTCTGATAGGCTCTGTTGAAAAGTGCCGCGATGAATTCAACCAAACGGTTCAAGAGAAACTAAATTCCACAGAGAAACAAGCTGAAGACCTCATCAAAGAGCTGGAGCAGGAAATAGAAGATCTGACCAATAGATGCTCAGAGGTGAAGCAGCTCTCACACACTAAAGACCACCTCCACTTCCTCCAGACCTTCAGATCCCTGAAGGATCCTCCACCCACCAGGGACTGGACCACGGTGGAGGTCCGTCCTCCGTCATACGTAGGGACCTTGAGGAGATCCCTGGATCAGCTGGAGGAGACACTGAACATGGAGATGAAGAAGCTGAGTGATGCTGTACTGAAGAGGGTCCAGAAGTATGAAGTAGATGTGACTCTGGATCCCGATACAGCTCATCCCCATCTCATCCTGTCTGAGGATGGGAAACAAGTACATTGTGGAGGTGTGGGGAAGGTACTCCCAGACAACCCTAAGAGATTTATAAAGTATATATATGTTCTCACGAGGCAGAGCTTCTCCTCAGGGAGATTTTACTTTGAGGTACAGGTTAAAGACAAGACTTATTGGTGGTTAGGAGTGGCCAGAGAGTCCATCGACAGAAAAGGTGAGACCACGTGGACCCCTGAGACGGGTTACTGGTTTCTTCGATACAACAAGGATGGGTTGGTATTTAGAGATAACCCTTCTGTCGGTCTCCCTCTGAGAGCTGAGCTCCAGAAGGTGGGGGTGTTTGTTGATTATGATGAGGGTGTGGTCTCCTTCTATGATGTGGAAGCCAGGGTTCATATCTACTCTGCTACTGGCTGCACCTTCAGTGAGCCTCTCTATCCATTCCTCTGCCCAGGTCTCCATGATTATGGAGGTAACAACTCTGCTCCCCTGATCATCTCACCTGTCAATCAAACAGACTAGGACCTTTGTTTGATAATAAAACAAAGAAACAACCAAAACAACTAATGTTATTTACTGAATTAGAATCTCTACTATGTGAGGTCTGAGAGAACTGCTTTAATGTCGTAGCCTACTGCTGACATTTAACGAGGAGATGATCTTTAAGAATATTATCACAGTTGTTGCATCAACTCATTATAAATGGTTAGATTACAATATATCTCATTCATGTTTTCTCCTGATTTTTTCATACGTTTAATGCTATAACATAGTTACAGTTGCAATCATGTAGAATATTTTTAGATGATTAATTTGTATAATAATGACCTTATAACCCCTTATTTAAAATGTCTATTGGTCTATCTTCTGAACACTTGATTCATTTTATTAAAAGGAAAGGGCAAAAAATGTAATGTGTGGGTCTACATTATCATTTCTATTGATCATTTCACTGGAATAGGTAAAATCTAGTCCAATAGTGTTTTGTAGAAATAATTTCTCAGTGCGATACAAATATTAAATTAGTGTTTTGACAATATCCTTATTTTGATCAATTTGAGATTGGTGGAATGTTTAAAATCACTGAACATTTTTAAACGTCTTTCATTTTTTAACCAGTCATTTACTTAATCTCCACCATAGAACAATCCTTCATGTGTTACACACTTAAACAAAGCTCACAGTGGCTACATGTAAAGATTCTCCCAATGTGTGTGAGTACCGTGACTTTGTCTTGTCAGCTCTCCTCTCCTCTCCATCCTCCTCTCTCCATCCTCTTCCCTCTCCATCCTCTTCTCTCTCCGTCCTCTTCTCTCTCCATCCTCTTCTCTCTCTTCTCTCTCCATCCTCTTCTCTCTCCATCCTCTTCTCTCTCTTCTCTCTCCTCTCTCTTCTCTCTCCATCCTCTTCTCTCTCTTCTCTCTCCTCTCTCTTCTCTCTCCTCTCTCTTCTCCTCCTCTCTCTCTCCTCTCCATCCTCTTCTCTCTCCTCTCTCTCCTCTCTCTCTCCTCCTCCTCTCTCTTATCTCTGCTCTAGTCTTTAGCTCAGATTGTGTTCATTATTGTCGTACATTACATTACTTTTGGTCTCTATACAAGTCTTCAAGCGTGTCGTTAGCAGCCTTTCAGAAATAAAGGCACTCATAGGATCAAAGATACGTGCACAACTGTTAACGATCTGTAATATTTGGTACTATTCTTTAGTCATTCTGTTTATGATGTACTTTTAAGTGACTGTTTTTCAGTTATATTTGTTGTTAAAGCATAATGGTAATAAACAACTCAGTCCAACCCACTGAATGTTGTGGTGTGTTCAGCCGGTGATTCATTCTGTTCCTTCAGTCTCAATCCTCCAAGCTGAGCAGATGTTCCTCCAGAGCTCTCTGTTGGTTATCCTAGCAGCACACCTGGAAGGTCCTTCAGCCCCCTGGGTCCCAGCAGGTCTCTATGGGGTCCTGCCCCCTGACGTGGGCCCAGTCTTCAGTCCCTCCCTCCGCCTCTTCCTCACCTCACTGGTGGCGTGGTGGACCAGCTCAGACCTCTGGAGACATTGCCTCCCCACACGTCAACAAAAACTGAATATTTTGAATTATGATTAATAAACTACGTACATGATCGAATGGTTACGCTGATGACAGCTTATGGAACATATATATAGTTTGAAGTGAGGTATGTGTGTGTGTGTGTGTGTGTGTGTGTGTGTGTGTGTGTGTGTGTGTGTGTGTGTGTGTGTGTGTGTGTGTGTGTGTGTGTGTGTGTGTGTGTGTGTGTGTGTGTGTGTGTGTGTGTGTGTGTGTGTGGTGAGACTTCAACTACCAGCTGAAAGGTACTGTGTTTGATCCCCAATGTCTGCAGCCTGTATTATCCGATAGAGCAAGATGCCCCCTAACCCTCCCTGATCCATTACCACATATATCCTTAAACACTGCCCCTCCCTGATCCATTATACATCCTTAAACACTGTCTAACCCCTCCCTGCTCCATTACCACATATATCCTTAAACGCTGTCTAACCCCTCCCTGATCCATTACCACATATATCCTTAAACACTGTCTAACCCCTCCCTGATCCATTTCCACATATATCCTTAAACACTGTCTAACCCCTCCCTGATCCATTACCACATATATCCTTAAACACTGTCTAACCCCTCCCTGCTCCATTACCACAGATATCCTTAAACACTGTCCAACCCCTCCCTGCTCCTTGTAATTTGAATACAAATGTCCAACACAGGGAGGGTGTTTACTCATGAGGGCGGGCGGTCGGTCTTCAGCCGCAACAAATCATAAAAAAAAATCCACTTTTAAAACTCTCGAAAATCTTCAGAGGGACACCTGGGACATGTGGAAGCAGAATAAGACGGAATTTGAATTTGTATTTATTTGTCTCTTCATATTATGACTTCATTATCATTAATATCATGCATTTCGATTTCTCCATACAGTTACTCAGGACTTCAATATAACTAATGAAGAGGTACTGTCGTGTTTCAAACACTATTTAGTTCTAAACTGTTTAAGCAGATAACTGGAAGCGCACACGGCAGACTTATGACTCAATGTCGTATACTTTATTATAATCCAGGTGACAACCAGCGCGTAGCGATCCAGGCCGAGCACCAAGGGCTCCCCCTGGTAGCCATTCTGCATAATATACTTCTACAAACCACCGATAGAAGCCCGCTCCACCTAATACACACCAATCACATTGTGAACCTGCAAACTGGTAAAAACTACTGGTTAACATTCTGTGTTGGGAACAGCACAGGAATATTTGTATCGGGGGGCGGGGGGTTATTTCATCAATGAATTTGTGAATAAAGTTCTCCACTTGCGGAGCGCGAAAGAACCAGTCCCCACGTTTCGCTGGTCGTCGCAATCCACAAAATACTGTTATAAACAATACAGTCTATCAACTGATGGATTGTGAATTTTCTAGGTAAACCTCTTTTTAATTCATCTGAATTAACTTTCGCATGGAGGCACCAAAACAAGTGCTTGTTGTCTCTGACTGAAGGTGAACTCGTCGGTCTAGTTCGTCTGCCCTACCCTGAGTCACGTGTCTCGGCGGTTAATAGCACAACCATAATAGCACATGTCATCTAGGCACACATTGAGAGGGTCGTTTTATAAAGACTGTGGTGAAAATATCAGCCACAGTTTAATTAAAGTCAAATGTAATTGTATAGTTCTTAATCACGGTTAGGCACAAATCACTTAGAAATAATCAACATTTCTTGTTTTCCCGGGCTCTTTGTTTCCGGTGTTTTAATGGTTGAACATATTATAATGCTGCAAAGAAGAGAACACACAGCGAATACGAGGTAGCCTAGACAGTTCATGAATGTGCCCACGTTCAGGTTGAGACGTCAGGGAACTGTGTCTGTGGGGGCGGGGCCAGGGGTTAGGGGAGGAGCCAGGGGTTAGGGGCGGAGAGGAGTTGATGTCTTGTTCGGGAAACGAAACTTAACATTCATAGAAACCAAAAGCAACCGACGTGGAAGCAGTTCTCTCTTTCAGGAGAAAAGTAAAACGCATTTTTGGAACAAATTGTCAGACAGACAGAAAAACACAACAAGGTGAGTAAAGCAGCACAAGATAAGGAATTGATGGAATTAGAAATATAAAACTGCTCAATACATAAACCTTATCGTCTGTGTCTAGGAATGGCCTCTGCTAACACTTCCTGGTCTGAGGAGGACTTTTCATGTTCCATCTGTCTGGATGTGTTCAGCAGCCCGGTTACCACACCGTGTGGACACAACTTCTGTAGAACCTGTATTACAAAGTTCTGGGATGAACAAGTCAAGTACAAATGTCCTGTTTGCAACAAGATTTTCGACACAAAACCTGACCCACAGGTCAATACCCTCTTATCACAGCTGGCTGCTCAGTTTAGAACAACCGTACAAGTTAAAGAGCAGCCTTGTGTTGAACCAGCAGAAGTTCCCTGTGATTTCTGTACTGGGACCCAGCAGAAGGCTGTGAAGTCCTGCCTAGAGTGTTTTATGTCTTTCTGCCAAACCCACCTGGAGCCACATCAGAGAGTCACTCGCCTGCAGAAACATCGGCTGGTCGAGCCTATGGACCGTCTGGAAGACAGGATGTGTAAGAAACACGACCGACTTCTGGAGCTCTTCTGCCAGACTGAACAGGTGTGTGTGTGTCAGTTTTGCACAGAGTCAGACCACAAGTCCCATCCTGTTGTACCTCTGAAGGAGGAATATGAAGTGAAGACGGCCCAGCTGGGGAAGATAGAGGCTGAAGTTCCGCAGATGATCCAGGAGAGAAAAGAAAAGATTAAGGAGATAAAAGGCAAAGTAGAAATTAGCAACAAAGATGCAGACAGAGAGATAGCCATTGGTGGGCAGGTCTTCACTGCTCTGATAGGCTGTGTTGAAAAGTGCCGCGATGAGTTCAACCAAACGGTTCAAGAGGAACTGAAATCCACAGAGAAACAAGCTGAAGACCTCATCAAAGAGCTGGAGCAGGAAATAGAAGATCTGACCAATAGATGCTCAGAGGTGAAGCAGCTCTCACACACTAAAGACCACCTCCACTTCCTCCAGACCTTCAGATCCCTGAAGGATCCTCCACCCACCAGGGACTGGACCACGGTGGAGGTCCGTCCTCCGTCATACGTAGGGACCTTGAGGAGATCCCTGGATCAGCTGGAGGAGACACTGAACATGGAGATGAAGAAGCTGTTTGATGATGCTGTACTGAAGAGGGTCCAGCAGTATGAAGTAGATGTGACTCTGGATCCTGATACAGCTCATCCCTATCTCATCCTGTCTGAGGATGGGAAACAAGTACATGATGGAGGTGTGGGGAAGGTAATCCCAGACAACCCTAAGAGATTTACACAGTATATATATGTTCTCACGAGGCAGAGCTTCTCCTCAGGGAGATTTTACTTTGAGGTACAGGTTAAAGACAAGACTTATTGGTGGTTAGGAGTGGTCAGAGAGTCCATCGACAGAAAAGGAGGGACCACGTGTACCCCTGAGACGGGTTACTGGACTCTTCACTACTACAAGGATGGGTTGGTATTTATAGATAACCCTTCTGTCCGTCTCCCTCTGAGAGCTGGGCTCCAGAAGGTGGGGGTGTTTGTTGATTATGATGAGGGTGTGGTCTCCTTCTATGATGTGGAAGCCAGGGTTCATATCTACTCTGCTACTGGCTGCACCTTCAGTGAGCCTCTCTATCCATTCCTCGACCCAGGTCACCGTGATTATGGAGGTAACAACTCTGCCCCCCTGATCATCTCACCTGTCAATCAAACAGACTAGGGCCTTTGTTTGATAATAAAACAAAGAAACAAACAAAACAACTAATGTTGTTTACTGAATTAGAATCTCTACTATGTGAGGTCTGAGAGAACTGCTTTAATATCGTACTGCTGACATTTAAGGAGGAGATGTTCTTTAAGAACATAATCACAGTTGTTGCATCAACTCATTATAAATGGTTAGATTACAATATATCTTATTCATGTTTCCTCCTGATTTTTTATACGTTTAATGCAATTACATAGTTACAGTCGAAGTCATGTAGAATATTTTGACATGATTCATTTGTATAATAATGATCCTATAACCCCTTACCTAAAATGTATATTTGTTTAACTTCAGAACACTTTTCTGATTTCTTTTATTCAAAAGAAAAGGCAAAGAAATGTAATGTGTGGGCCTACATTATCTTTTTGATTGATCATTTCACTGGAATAGGTACAATCCAGTCCAACAGTGTTTTGTACAAGTACTTTCTCAGTGGGAGACAAAAAATAAATTAGTTTGTTGACAAAATCTACATTTTGATCATTTTGAGATTGCTGGAATGTTTAAAATCACTGCAAATTTGTAAACTTCTTTCATTTGTTAACCAGTAATTGACTTAATCTCCACCGTACAACAACCCTTCATACATTACACACTTAATACATTACACACTTAAACAAAGCTCACTGT
Source organism: Gadus morhua (assembly GCF_902167405.1). Lineage (NCBI taxonomy): Eukaryota > Metazoa > Chordata > Actinopteri > Gadiformes > Gadidae > Gadus > Gadus morhua. The sequence goes on from NC_044068.1 coordinate 3,412,925, forward strand.
GGCTACATGTAAAGATTCTCACAATGTGTGTGAGTACCGTGACTTGGTCTTGTCAGCTCTCCTCTCCTCTCCATCCTCTTCTGTCCCCATTCTCTTCTCCTCCTCTCTCTTCTCTCTCCTCTCTCTTCTCTCTCCATCCTCTTCTCTCTCCATCCTCTTCTCTCTCCTCTCTCTTCTCTCTCCTCTTTCTTCTCCTCCTCTCTCTTCTCCCCTCTCTCTTCTCCTCCTCTCTCTCTTCTCCTCTCTCTCCTCTCTCTTCTCCTCCTCTCTCTCTTCTCCTCTCTCTCCTCTCTCTTCTCCTCCTCCTCTCTCTTATCTCTGCTCTAGTCTGTAACTCAGATTGTGTTCATTATTGTCGTACATTATATTACTTATGGTCTCAATAAGTCTTCAAGTGTGTCGTTAGTCGCCTTTCAGAAATAAAGGCACTCATAGGATCAAAGATACGTGAACAACTGTTAAGGATCTGTAATATTTGGTACTATTCTTTAGTCATTCTGTTTATGATGTACTTGTAAGTGACTTTTTTTCAGTTATATTTGTTGTTAAAGCATAATGGTAATAAACAACTCAGTCCAACCCACTGAATGTTGTGGTGTGTTCAGCCGGTGATTCATTCTGTTCCTTCAGTCTCAATCCTCCAAGCTGAGCAGATGTTCCTCCAGAGCTCTCTGTTGGTTATCCTAGCAGCACACCTGGAAGGTCCTCCAGCCCCCTGGGTCCCAGCAGGTCTCTATGGGGTCCTGCCCCCTGACGTGGGCCCAGTCTTCAGTCCCTCCCGCCGCCTCTTCCTCACCTCACTGGAGGCGTGGTGGACCAGCTCAGACCTCTGGAGACATTGCCTCCCCACACGTCAACAAAAACTGAATATTTAGAATTATGATTAATAAAGTACGTATATGATCGAATGGTTACGCTGATGACAGCTCATGGAACAAATATATATAGTTTGAAGTGTGTGTGTGTGTGTGTGTGTGTGTGTGTGTGTGTGTGTGTGTGTGTGTGTGTGTGTGTGTGTGTGTGTGTGTGTGTGTGTGTGTGTGTGTGGCTGTGTGTGTGTGGCTGTGTGTGTAGTGGTGAGGGTGTTCAACTCCAGGCTGAAAGGTACTGTGTTTGATCCCCAATGTCTACAGCCTATCCTCTATTATCCGATAGAGCAAGATGCCCCCTGACCCTTCCTGATCCATTACCACATATATCCTTAAACACTGTCTAACCCCTCCCTGCTCCATTACCACATATATCCTTAAACACTGTCTAACCCCTCCCTGATCCATTACCACATATATCCTTAAACACTGTCTAACCCCTCCCTGCTCCATTACCACATATATCCTTAAACACTGTCTAACCCCTCCCTGATCCATTACCACATATATCCTTAAACACTGTCTAACCCCTCCCTGATCCATTACCACATATATCCTTAAACACTGTCTAACCCCTCCCTGATCCATTACCACATATATCCTTAAACACTGTCTAACCCCTCCCTGATCCATTACCACTTATATCCTTAAAGACTGTCTAACCCCTCCCTGATCCATTACCACATATATCCTTAAACACTGTCTAACCCCTCCCTGATCCATTACCACATATATCCTTAAACACTGTCCAACCCCTCCCTGATCCATTACCACATATATCCTTAAACACTGTCTAACCCCTCCCTGATCCATTACCACATATATCCTTAAACACTGTCCAACCCCTCCCTGATCCATTACCACATATATCCTTAAACACTGTCTAACCCCTCCCTGCTCGATTACCACATATATCCTTAAACACTGTCTAACCCCTCCCTGATCCATTACCACATATATCCTTAAACACTGTCTAACCCCTCCCTGCTCCTTGTAATTTGGATGCAAATGTCCAACACAGGGAGGGTGTTTACTCATGAGGGCGGGCGGTCGGTCTACAGCTGCAACAAATCATAAAGAAATGCCACATTTAAAACTCTCGAAAATAGTCAGAGAGACACCTGGGGACATGTTGAAGCAGAATCTTGTAGAATTTGAATTTGTATTTATTTGTCTCTTCATATAATGACTTCATTATCATTAATATCATGCATTTCGATTTCTCCATACAGTAACTCAGGACTTCAATATAACTAATGAAGAGGTACTGTCGTGTTTCAAACACTATATAGTTCTAAACTGTTTAAGCAAATAGCTGGAAGCGCACACGGCAGATTTATGACTCAATGTCGTATACTTTATTATAATCCAGATAACAACCAGCGCGTAGCGACCCAGGCCGAGCACCAAGGGCTCCCCCTGGTGGCCATTTTGCATAATATACTTCTACAAACCACCGATAGAAGCCCTCCACCTAATGCACACCAATCACATTGTGAACCTGCAAACTGGTAAAAACTACTGGTTAACATTCTGTGTTGGGAACAGCACAGGAATATTTGTATCAGAGGGGGCGGGGGGTTATTTCATCAATGAATTTGTGAAGAAAGTTCTCCACTTGCAGAGCGCGAAAGAAGCCGTCCCCGCGTGTTGCTGCTCCTCGCAATCCCCACCACAATACTGTTATAAACAATACAGTCTATCAACTTATGAATTGTGAAATTTCTAGGTAAACCTTTTTTAAATTCAGCCGAATTAAGTGCTTGTTGTTGTCTCTGACTGAAGGTGAACTCGTCGGTCTGGTTCGTCTGCCCTACCCCGGGTCACATGACTCGGCGGTTAATAGCACAACCATAATGGCGCATGTTATCTTGGCACACATTTAGAGGGTTGTTTTATAAAGAATGCGGTGAAAATATCAGCCACAGTTTATTCAAAGTCAAATGTAATTGTATAGTTCTTAATCACAGTTAGGCACAAATCACTTGGAAATAATCAACAGTTCGTGAATGTGCCCACGTTCAGGTTGAGACGTCAGGGAACTGGGTCCGTGGGGGCGGAGCCAGGGGTTAGGGGCGGAGAGGAGAGGATGTATTCTTCGGGAAACGAAACTAAACATTCATAGAAACCAAAAGCAACCGACGTGGAAGCAGGTCTCTATTTTAGGAGAAAAGTAAAACGCATTTTTGGAACAAATTGTAAGACAGACAGAAAACACAACAAGGTGAGCAAAGCAGCACAAGATAAGGAATTGATGGAATTAGAAACATAAAACTGCTCAATACATAAACCTTATCGTCTGTGTCTAGGAATGGCCTCTGCTAACACTTCCTGGTCTGAGGAGGACTTTTCATGTTCCATCTGTCTTGATGTGTTCAGCAGCCCGGTTACCACACCATGTGGACACAACTTCTGCAGAACCTGTATTACAAAGTTCTGGGATGAACAAGTCAAGTACAAATGTCCTGTTTGCAACAAGATTTTCGACACAAAACCTGATCCACAGGTCAATACCCTCTTATCACAGCTGGCTGCTCAGTTTAGAACAACCCTACGAGTTAAAGAGCAGCCTTGTGTTGAACCAGCAAAAGTTCCCTGTGACTTCTGTACTGGGACCCAGCAGAAGGCTGTGAAGTCCTGCCTAGTGTGTTTCACCTCTTACTGCCAGACCCACCTGGAGCCACATCAGAGAGTCGCTCGCCTGAAGAAACATCGGCTGGTCGAGCCTATGGACCGTCTGGAAGACAGGATGTGTAAGAAACACGACAGACTTTTGGAGTTCTTCTGCCCGACTGAACAGGTGTGTGTGTGTCAGTTCTGCACAGAGATAGACCACAAGTCCCATCCTGTTGTACCTCTGAAGGAGGAATATGAAGTGAAGACGGCCCAGCTGGGGAAGATGGAGGCTGAAGTTCCGCAGATGATCCAGGAGAGAAAAGAAAAGATTAAGGAGATAAAAGGCAAAGTAGAACTGAGCAACAAAGTTGCAGACAGAGAGATAGCCATTGGTGGGCAGGTCTTCACTGCTCTGATAGGCTGTGTTGAAAAGTGCCGGGATGAATTCAACCAAACGGTTCAAGAGGAACTGAAATCCACAGAGAAACAAGCTGAAGACCTCATCAAAGAGCTGGAGCAGGAAATAGAAGATCTGACCAATAGATGCTCAGAGGTGAAGCAGCTCTCACACACTAAAGACCACCTCCACTTCCTCCAGACCTTCAGATCCCTGAAGGATCCTCCACCCACCAGGGACTGGACCACGGTGGAGGTCCGTCCTCCGTCATCCTTGAAGAGATCCCTGGATCAGCTGGAGGAGACACTGAACATGGAGATGAAGAAGCTGCGTGATGATGCTGAACTGAAGAGGGTCCAGCAGTATGAAGTAGATGTGACTCTGGATCCTGATACAGCTCATCCCAAGCTCATCCTGTCTGAGGATGGGAAACAAGTACATTGTGGAGGTGTGAGGAAGGTGCTCCCAGACAACCCTAAGAGATTTACACAGTCTATATGTGTTCTCACGAGGCAGAGCTTCTCCTCAGGGAGATTTTACTTTGAGGTCCAGGTTAAAGACAAGACTTATTGGTTGTTAGGAGTGGTCAGAGAGTCCATCGACAGAAAAGGTTTGACCACGTGGACCCCTGAGACGGGTTACTGGACTCTTCACTACTACAAGACTGGGTTGGTATTTAAAGATAACCCTGATGTCCGTCTCCCTCTGAGAGCTGAGCTCCAGAAGGTGGGGGTTTTTGTTGATTATGATGAGGGTGTGGTCTCCTTCTATGATGTGGAAGCCAGGGTTCATATCTACTCTGCTACTGGCTGCACCTTCAGTGAGCCTCTCTATCCAGTCCTCGACCCAGGTCCCCGTGACCTTGCCCCCATGATCATCTCACCTGTCAATCAAACAGACTAGGACCTTTGTTTGATAATGAAACAAAGAAACAACCAAAACAACTAATGTTGTTTACTGAATTAGAATCTCTACTATGTGAGATCTGAGAGAACTGCTTTAATGTCGTACTGCTGACATTTAACAAGGAGATATTCTTTGAGAATATAATCGCAGTTTTTGCATTAACTCATTATAAATGGTTAGATTACAATATATCTCATTCATGTTTTCTCCTGATTTTTTTATACGTTTAATGCTATAACATAGTTACAGTTGCAATCATGTAGAATATTTTTAGATGATTCATTTGTATAATAATGGCCTCATAACCCCTTACTTAAAATGTCTTGGTCTATCTTCTGAACACTTGATTTATTTTATTAAAAATAAAAGGCAAAAAATGTAATGTGTTGGTCCACAACATTATCATTTCAATTGATCATTTCACTGGAATAGGTACAATCTCGTCCAACAGTGTTTTGTATAAATAATTTCTCAGTGCGATACAAATATGAAATTAGTTTTTGGACAATATCCTTATTTTGATCAATTTGAGATTGATGTTCTGTTTATAATCACTGACATTTAACGAGGAGATGTTCTTTAAGAACATGATCACAGTTGTTGAATTCAATCCATTATGAATGGTTAAATTACACATTATATTTTGTCTGTTTTGTTTCCAGATCTTTTTACACATTTAATGCTATAAAGTTGTTAACAGTTGCAGTTATATAGAACATAAGAGGAATAACATGTTAAGAGGACTAATTTGTACAAAATAATGGTTAATAGTTTTTTAACATTGCCATCCGTTTTAATTTCTGAATAGTGAATGACAAAAAAAGTAAACACAATGTCCTTACACGTGTATTGAATTTTTTTTAATGTGTAGGCCTGCCTACATTATCTAAAATCGATATATTCCAGTCTAATAGTGTCCAGTAGAATCACTGTCTCAGGGTAATACAAAAAATAAATGTGTTTGTTGCCTCAAACCTTTATTTTGATCATTTCGAGATTGATGGAACGTTTTATTTCAGTAAAGAATTTTAAAAGTTGGTAGTTGATGAACCAGTAAAACTGAAATCTCCACCATACAACCCTTCATGTAAACACTTAAAGAAGGTCACAGTGACTACATGTAAAGATTGTCCCCATGTGTGTGAGTACCGTGACTTTGTCTTGTCACCTCTCCTCTCCTTTCTTCTCGTCTCCATCCTCTCCTCTCTTCTTCCTCTCTCTTCTCCTCCTCCTCTCTTACCTCTGCTCTCCTCTCCTCTCTTCCTCCTCTCTCTTCTCCTCCTCCTCTCTTACCTCTGCTCTCCTCTCTAGCTCATCTAGGATTGTGTTCATTATTGTCTTTCATTACGCATTAAGTGTGTTCTCATGTCAAAAGTCACCCCATTTAGATGAATCTAAAATAGATGTTGTACAACTGAACTCCCACTGGGTGAGTTCGGCTGTAGTGAATCACTATGGTGACGGTGACGCTCCCGCTCGTGCGGAGTCCTCCTCCCATAACCACGCCCACTGACTGCCTGGACGACGCGAGGAGAGGGAGAGAGACCCCGAAGCTGTAGGCACGAGAGCCGTGGACCGCGATACCTCTGAGCAGCCAGCAGCATGGGAATGAACAACCCCATCACGCGTTTGAATATGTGTGTCAACTTCTCCCTGATGGTCTGAATAAGTAGCAAAGTGTGTCGTTAGTCGCCTTTTAAATAAAGTCGCAAAGAGAGGCAATGATAGCCTACGTGAACAACTGTTAATGATCGGTAATGCTTGGTCAAAATAGTGTTGCTGTGAATATGTGAATGGCATCTTCACTATGTTAAACCATATTTTAAAAGATGCACATGTTCCCGTCTGGCTGTTAGCCCTGTAATAGTCTACAGCTGTGGCTCATATAGGTTAATTGAGCCACACCCATTCTGGTGCTCCTTAAGAGGGCCAGAGTTCTAGACTGGAGGGAGGCTTGAGTTGTGCAAGAAGAAGAATCGACTGTTGTGCTATTGTTTGTTTTAAGTAAGAATATGTTTTTCACCAACAACATTGTGCATGAAGTTGATTGAAATTGATACCGGTGAGACACGTTATCGAAAGAAGATGTGAGTAAATTAATTTCTATGCTTTATTTAGACAATATCATATTGAAGCTCATGTAAATACCTTATTGGACTACATATTTGTAGTGCTAACACCAGTCCTCAATAGCTTCTTCTCCACGGAGTGGTGAACAGGTTTATCTGGGTTAATCTGTCGTCGTGGTTTTACCACTCCGCCCGCCATTACCAATGTAATCTGAACTTTTATCTGTATGGAGATTCTTTCATGAACCACATCCAGAGTGCAACCCGGTTTACCTTGTCTCTGAATAAACCACGTTTTTATCCGTTAACACTCCGATTCATGACCTACCCCGAAACAACGATACCATCAAAATTATGTTTCAACAGTGTAGAACCTTATTGATTTCAGATGTTTGTGTTCAGTTCATGCATTTTATTTGCTATTGGTTGATTGTTTGCATGGTTGAGGAAATCTGGAATTGAAACATAGCACACGGCATGCTCTGAATTTAGCCTTGGTTCTTTGATGCGCTAATAGTAAATAAACTGCTGAGTGAAGTTCTGCCGACCTATTAGTGACCACTAGAGAGCGATAGAGTGGCGGTTTCCTCACATTTTTAGTGATCTAGCAATGATGCAAAGAAAGAGTTAATTTCTCATGTATCTAACTTTTACCAAACTAACACCATGTATGATGGCATCAAATCATGGTGATCGTGTTCATTGGGGATTCACTGTATTATACATAATAGTTCACAATAAACGCGGTTGGCTTCCTCAGACAGACTGATTGGCTTAGAGCTGCTGACGTCATCAGTGCCGTTCATGCATTGCCTTGAATCACGGACCCTTATACTCGTTAATTTTTGCGTTGAACGTAGTTTGATAACACGCTATATGTTGTTGACATATAGTGGTACTTCTGTAGGCTTCTTATATTTAAAGGAAGTTTTCCCCGTAAAACCGCTGATGAGAGAGATATTTCTGGGAAGGGGTACTGTAGGTCGAACTTATTGTAGGTATCGCTTCTCGGCCTTTTGGCTAAGATCAAGTGTAGTATCTGTTCTTATCACCAAGCCGTCAACATGATTGTAGTGCTTGTTTAATTGTTCATCGTTTCTGACCGAAGTATTGCTTTGGTTTAGTCTTCGACGTTGCCTTTTTAATTGAAACTGATTAAACGTTGTCGTAAAAGGATACGAGGGGATATAATTGATTTGATTTTATGCCGTATTTAGACCATATGATGTTCAAGCTAACATTACATCAGTGCGTCATTCGACCAAAGATTTGTAGCGCTAATAGTCTGGAACCACTTCTAGATGAATCAATTCCACAATGTCACACACACACACACACACACACACACACACACACACACACACACACACACACACACACACACACACACACACACGTTAATTTGAATGAAGACTTTCTTCATTCTGAAGTATGAATCTAAATCAGTCAAATCAGACAAATCCCTTTAAAATGAGGGATGTCATTAAATATCAAACACAGAGCTGAAATAGACTCTTACTGTTACCAAAGCGACCAGAGCACCCTCTGGCAGAGGGCGCCGAACCTGCGTTGAGTTTTACTTATTAGCTCACCTGCCGAGTTTTTTTTATTGGTAAATCGGTTGCATCTGGTGCGTTTCACTTAAGAGGGAACCGGGCAGTACGTTGGAGTTCTTCACTGTTTGGCCTAGTAGCGTCTTCCAAACGCGGTATGTTGTTGTGTTCCCAGAAACCAGAACGTGTGTGTAATGTTCTGTTGAGCTCTGTTGTGACGTATTTGTGATTTCTTCCTGTTTCACAGGTTAAAGACTTTTTGAAGTAAAGAGGAGCATCTCATCTGGACCTGATGTGAGTAGAAATGTGTAGCAAAGCGCAGCTGCGTGAAGGAAATCAGGGATTCTGGTTGTTAAACTCATTTGAAATTTAAATAATGATTATTCTACCTGAAACATTTTAGAGACTATACATTCAAATTTGTCAAAGTAAAAAGTAAATCACTCTTGGCTAATGACAGTCAAATAATTAGCTACTTATATTAAAAAGCTGGATTAGTTAATTATCTTAAACATTGTTTAAAAGTTGGATGATTCCTAAAGCCCTGAATTTGTATTGTCATTCATTCATCTGATTTAATGGAGATGGTAGATGTTGAACTGTGTTCGAAATTTGGGGACAATAATGAGTAAACTGTTCATTCCTTGAAAGGTCTATCATGGATATTTTACTGCAGTTCTGTGAGTATCCCAACTTAACCATGAAGATGAACTGCGAACTGTAAGTCAATAGTTTCTCATTACTCTTGGGCACATTGCTGTATTTTGGCTTCCTGGTGAGTTAACCCATTAGCTGAAGGTTGATCTGAGTAGTAGGGATGTTTTATTGGTACATGGGCTACTTAGGCATTTGGTTTTTGTTGGTTTTAATGGTTTGTTAAAACGGTTGCAGGTTCTAAGTTATTGTTGTAAGCTGGAGTAATGGGTTGGGTTCTGATGTCTTCAGTCTTCTTCCCAGCTACTCTCCTGAGCCCTGCATCATCTTCACATGAGTGTTTCTTTACTGATGAGGGTGTGGTCTGAGTGAGCAGAGGTAAATACTGGGATACAGAGCTGTCTGAAGTCTACAGGTCTGTAGATACGCCCCCTCAGGGGAAACCGAGTGTTTGAGAAACCGCCATGACGTCGGTTACATGGACTAGAATGTTCTTCAAGATGGAGACAGGGATTCAGAAGGAGAAACACCAGGGGGAGATGAGGGGGCTCCTCATCTCAACGACTATAACACAACTTCAGTCTGACACAGAACCATGGAACACATTCAACAGTCCCCTCCAGGCATCTTGACTCCTCAGGAACAGTTTCATTTCCAAGAAGGTCTTATTTGGGGGCCATTCCAAGATGGATCCTGCTCCTCAAGAACCACCCCCCTCCACTGGGTGGTCTTGAACAGATGACCTCCTTCCTGTCCTCAGGCTGACTGAAGCTGCACCGTTTGCATCTGTGAAGGCCCCTCATTCAGGAAACCACTGGACTACAAACACATGACTTCAGAGACGTTGAATCAACGTGGGACACATTTTGGAGACGCCAAGCATAATCCATCACTAATGTGGGACGCCACTGAAGTATGTTTCACATAATTTATGTCTCTGGAGACAATGATTGTTCTGTTCTGGGTGTCCTCGCAGGAGTGCCGGGGTTGGATGATGGAATGTTATTTGGCAGGAGGTTTTTACCCTGCATGAGTGTTGGGCCTTTTATGGCTCAGTGGTGTGTGTGTGTGTGTGGGTTTGACATGAGATGGATGACTTTTTAGCATCGCTAGGGTTCTATGTGTGTGCCCCCCCCTAACTCACACCTGGCAGGGGGTTCTACGTGTGTTTGGTTCCATCTGGCAGGGGGTTCTACGTGTGTTTGGTTCCATCTGGCAGGGGGTTCGACGCGTGTGTCCTGGGTCCTACGTGTGTGTGTCCTGCTTGCTTTGACAGTGATAATGTTCATACGGGGGTCTGTGTGGTTGGCTTGGGGTATTGGAAAGGTCAACTAAATCATACCTGTTGGACGGCCACATGTTTACCTGAGGCCTCCAGTAGGCATGAGGAGCCCGGAGCGACGCTCCCGAGCGAAGTCCAACGCACTGGGCAGGAAGGAGAGTATCCAAATCAAGTGTCAAAGGATGCAAGCGGCGTGTTCAGATCATGTACTTCAAACTAGGACTACACCAATGAGGATCAATGGAGGATGGACACCTAAAGGCATTCCACAAGGAGAGTCTGTAGTTGGAAAGGGACCTCAATGGATATTCAAGATGTCCTACCTGGCTGGATTGATGGAGAGCCCTGTGGAGCTTGTCTTGCTCTCAGTTGCACGTCTTCTCAGGCTGAACAGTATTTGTTTCATACAGGACTTGCTGAACGATTGGTTCCCTTAATTCAGAACCAATCTGGGAACTCCAACTAGTGCGCTCTTCAAACTGAAGTTGTGGTCTTCAGTTGAGGAGGTAAGGAAACCTTCACTGGGGCTTCAAGGTATATAGAGGAGAACGTTTCAAAGTGTTCCATGGTACTCTGATGACGACTGTTGTGTTCCACTGGCTGAGAGGAAGAACCCTCACATCTTCCTCTTGGCCTTCCTCCTCTGAGAATCCTGGCGCCATCTTGAAGGATAGTCCAGCTCATGTAACTGATGTCACGACAGATTCTCAAACACTTGGTTTCTCCTGAGGTGCGTGTCTATAGAACTGAAGACTTCAGACAGCAATGTATCCCAGCATGCATCTCTGCTCACTCAGACCACACCCGCATAAGTAGGATGCCACACTCTAGCGTTGGTGATGTAGAGTTTTATAAGTAACGAGGGAGCAGACAAAGGTGATCAGAACACCACCACCTCTGTTTTGTATTGAATGATTCCATTGTTTTTAGGCAACAATTTGAGGTTTAAAGTAATTGTGGGACGTACATGGTAGTTCGGTTCTTCGTACGGTTTTGAGTGGCATAACTTGTACACACTGGGTGCATAATAATGTAAAGGTACACTGAATAGTAGTTATGACCAACAGCATCAAACAGATCGCATCAAGGTAAGTCTGTTGGCTGTGTTTTAATGAAGACCATCGCTGGACTTCAGGATCTTCCTCCGTTCAGCTCAAGGTGAGGCGCTGGTTCTGTTTTTTCTTTGGTTGGTTCCGGCTGGAATGTTCGGATTCCAGTCGGACGGTTTGTGCTTCCCGCCGTGGAAGGTTCTGAGTGTGGTCACTTGATTTAGTCTCAATGGTTAGCAATCGTTGTAGTCTTGACAACCCTAAGAATCCACCCGGCAGTTAGTTGGATGCGAGTCCCCTGAGGGAATCTGGCGGAACGTTCTGGTTTGTGTTTGCGTATCATAGAGCCGTTGCCAACGGAAACTATTTTCGGTTTCCATTGGGAATTGTTCCCCCTCATCTTAAACAACTTAAGTTTGATATTAAATACATACTGACACGTACATCTTACAATATGTTGATAATATCCGATGGTTGCGCCGTACTTTTAACCACGTTGACGGGACTCTCGCTGCGTACAAAAGAGCGTTCTACTTGCGGGCCCATTTCTGACCATCAATGAAGGTTGAAGATCATTTCAAGGTGGAAGACAATTTGGCATTTCTTCAAGGGAACCCAGCACCTGAATATGGCTGAGTATATTTGATTTCATATCGATAGAGCTTAGGGTTCTTTGGTACTTCAGCTTTTTTACGTTCTAAATATCTGGTGGCATTAATTGCCACAGAAGTTAAACCCTACCAAATGGAATGACGTTAAACAACGACTTTGGTGCTGAGTTACCAACTGGATAATATCAAAGCTAAAATAATGGCCATCTTTCCCACATGTTACAGTAGAAGAAACTCTAGAACTGTACAAGGTTAAAAAGGTAACATGTAGTTTGTCCCAAGGTGTCTGCCTCCTCACCCAGAGCAAGACCTCCACCTCCTCACCCAGAGCCAGACCTCCACCTCCTCACCCAGAGCCAGACCTCCACCTCCTCAACCAGAGCCAGACCTCCACCTCCTGTCAGAAGTCCTCCAGAACAGGTCAGTGCTCCGGTGTGTGAGTAGAGTCTTCTCAGCTCAGTTTCAATGCATGCGCTGAACCACTTCTTTAAACTTGTGGACTGCTCTGCCTTCATTCTCAATACGGGATGCTCATGTCTGGTCTCCAGTCTTTTCTAGCCATGAGTTATACAATAATAGTTAAATAATTGTGTAATTCGGTTTCGGATGAGTCAAATAAGTTTATTGTTGGGCAAATGCTAATATAAACCTGCTCCTGTAGCTGAAAGGCGAGGCTGAGAGTCTGGGGACCGGAGGCTTGTGGTGCCAGGATGGACCGGAGACTGAGGCTGGAGACCAGGGGCCTGCAGCACCGGACCAGAGGGTAACCATCACCAAGCTCATCTGAAACACTAAAGTCCTCTGTTGTTTAGGTCTGGTTTTGATCCTCTTATGACTTTAAATCTGTGCCAAGCTGTGATTTGAGTTCATTCATACCAGGGTTATGTGGGAGTCATATGAGCCATTATTGTTACTAGTGCTGCTACGACCGTAGTGAATTAATTGCTGAACGCGTCAATCTGTTTAGACGTTGTCTAATTCAAGTGTTTAAATATGTTTAAATTTGTATTCCATTTTACAAGTGAACCTCAGATGCAGGAGGTGGGGTGTGTTGCGTCCCCAGGTGATTTACTGCTGAGACCAACTGTGTTTGTAACCAGACCAGGAATCCATGGCTGAAGGAGCTGATGGAGGAGCCGTGCTGAAGGCCCTGCCTGGTGGAGGAGCTGATGGAGGCCCTGTCTGGTGGAGGAGCTGATGGAAGCCCTGTCTGGTGGAGGAGCTGATGGAGGCCCTGCCGGGGGGAGGAGCTGATGGAGACCCTGCTGGGGGGAGGAGCTGGTGGAGGCCCTGCCTGGTGGAGGCGCTGATGGAGGCCCTGCCTGGTGGAGGAGCTGATGGAGGCCCTGCCTGGGGGAGGAGCTGATGGAGGCCCTGCCTGGGGGAGGAGCTGATGGAGGCCCTGTCTGGTGGAGGAGCTGATGGAGGCCCTGCCGGGGGGAGGAGCTGATGGAGACCCTGCCGGGGGGAGGAGCTGGTGGAGGCCCTGCCTGGTGGAGGCGCTGATGGAGGCCCTGCCTGGGGGAGGAGCTGGTGGAGGCCCTGCCTGGGGGAGGAGCTGGTGGAGGCCCTGCCTGGGGGAGGCGCTGATGGAGGCCCTGCCGGGGGGAGGAGCTGATGGAGGCCCTGCCGGGGGGAGGAGCTGGTGGAGGCCCTGCCGTGGGGAGGAGCTAATGGAGGCCCTGCCTGGGGGAGGAGCTGATGGAGGCCCTGCCTGGGGGAGGAGCTGATGGAGGCCCTGCCTGGGGGAGGAGCTGATGGAGGCCCTGCCTGGGGGAGGAGCTGATGGAGGCCCTGCCTGGTGGAGGATGTCTGTCGTGGGGTAGATGGAGCCTGACTCGGAAGTGATCATCACACTCACTGCCACTTCTCGTAGAATACTGCTACCACAAACTACCGGCGTTTGGTATATTAACAGACTACTACATCTGTTTTACCACATGTTGAAGCAAGTCTTCCACTGTTTGTTCCAGACCAGGACTCTGTCTGAGCAGAGCTGATGGTGGAGCTGAGACGCTGGAGGACGACTAGGAATCAACCAACAAGGATTCCTCGTGAGTTTATATTTACTTAACATGGTTGACTCAAAGGACAAAATACGGTTGTCAAAATGCGGTTACTTTGACATGCGTTAACAAACTACCGCTGTGTTTTCTTACTAGAACGTGTTTCTGGAGCGGAGGCGAGCTGGCAGGGGAGCCGTGAATCTGGAGGATGACCATCACTCTACCAACAAGGATTGTAAGTTTTATATTAACCTAACAAAGTGGAAATAAAGGGCTTGAAAATAAGACAAACTACATGTCTTGTACCAGGCGTTGGGGCCAGACTTGCGGTGTTTGTTCCAGACCAGGCCTCTGAGGAGAGCTGATGGAGGAGCCAAGACTCTGGAGGACGACATCACTCTACCAACAAGGATCCTCATAAGTTTGCATAAAGTAAACGGAGTGGACTTGTTGTAACGAGGATTAGTTTGTCCAGTACAAGTTAAGGCATAATACTGTGGTTGGTTACCAGACAAACTACAGCTGCTACTTTGTTACTTGTAACCAGACCAGGAATCTGGAGGACTGACGGAGAAGCTGTACATCTGGAAGGCAAATCCTGAGGACAACCAGGATTCTACCATCAAGGATTCCTCGTAAGTTTGTATTATCTGTACATAGTGGACTGGGTTGGGGGTCCAACTCTCAGACCAATGGTGCCGGGTTCAAGTCCTCTTGATACAGTGATGCGTCCTTGAGCAAGGAGCCCTAAAGCCTGCCTGCTCCTTAATGACGTCTCTTTGGTTCAGATAATGTTGCATCTTTTAAATATTGAACCTAATCCATGTCCTTGTTTGGTCCGGGCAGACACACCTGAGCTGAACCCCACCTGATCCTGACAGCCTGCTGGTCCCGTCTCCTCAGTTCATCTGAGCCTCGTCCTCCAGAAGACCTGCTGAGCCCAGCGGTCTGAGGCTGATGGATCAATGACCTCCAGTGGGAGTGATCTTCTTGACCCCACATGTACCCGTGTGCTTCCACACGCCTTTCCCTCACGTCCATCACTAACCTCACTACTTCACTACTCACTACTCCTTCCCCTTCTTCTTCCTTCTCCGTGGTTCGAACCTTTACTCTGAAGGAGTGTCTTCTTGAACCTTTACACTGAAGGAGCGTCTTCCTGCCCTCAGAGGGTTCAGCGTTAGGGTTGAGAGTCAGGGTTTAGAGTCAGGGACAGAGCTGGTCAGGGAGGACTGGTTTTACACAAACCTCTTCACTTGCTTTCTGAATGGTGACATTTTGAAATGTTTCATTTGGGAAAATGTTTTCCTCTGCTTTCCTTTTGGAAAACGTGTATAAAACTTCTGTGAAGTGTTTTTGTTTATATATTAAAATCCTACATTGACTTCTGCATGTTTGGTGCGGTTCATTTAATTGTCATTTAACTGGGTTAATGTCAAGCTAAACTCCTGCAATACATTGAATTTACATGATGAATGTTATTCAGCATTGTTCACATAATCCATTTTGTAAAAATATAAAACATCGAATGTACATACTGCCATAGGCGTCGATTAGGGGGGGGGACATGTCCCCCCCACTATTTGAAACACGAATTTTGTCCCCACCACTTTTAAAAATGTGCAAACCAATTGCGACTGAAAAAATCCCCACATACTCAACCGAAATCGTCAAGTTTTAAATCATGCGATAGGCGCGCACGAAGAAATTATTTATTAGATAGGCCTACCTAATAAACCGTTGGAACACACGGTTTAATAGACCGGAACCCATAGCAACGCCGGTAAACAAACCCTGACTCCCGAGAAGCCCAATCCCTATGAGCTCCCCGCGCTACGGCCATTCGGAGGCGCACATAGCTTTTGGACGTGATAATATATATATATATATATATATATATTAAAGCTCCGAGAGTCGCAAACGGCAACAATCACTTTCTCCTCCATGCTGCAGTTCACCCCGGACTGCAATGCACTGAGTTTGACGGTTGAACGCTGATTGGCTGTTACGTTACACATGTCACTCAGTGGCCACGCTGTTGAACGCTGATTGGCTGTCATCACACAAAATTCGTGTCAAAGTTGAAATATTTCAACTTGAGCGAATTTGTCGCACCACAAATCCTGGTGAACGCGCTCGCCTGTGCACGGCGTAAGTGTGGCGCGACAAATCAAAACAATTTGCCCGATAAGCGTCCATACGTTCACTTTGTATGGGATCTTGTCGCCCCGTTGTGTTTGGTGTGAACGCACTGGAGAAGTTTCAAGACAGACAGCCAATATTAGCCGGTCCTTTTGCTTCCTATAAAAAGCATGTTTTTGACACTGGATAACGATATGGATACATCATCTAGCCTGCATGTGGAGGGCCACATAAGGTAATAAATTGGTTTACGTAAACTTTGCTGCTGGTTCTGTTTGCTCGTGATGACCTGGCCAAAGGTTACCCACGGTCCTAAGTGATTGTGATCTGATTCTGGTTGGTGCTCCAGCTAGTATGCATTGTATATATAGATTGCAGCTAGTACCAGCTACACACGGTGCGATTGCTATGCCAATGCGGATGCGGTTATAGTTTTGTCTGATTGAGATATGTGACGACTTGGAGCCTGGTAGGCCTATCCTGACATAAATATGTTCTCGCATAACCTGTGTGATTATCCTAAACTGTAGGGGATTTTATTTGCGGGCAATTTGCTTATGATGTTGTACCGATTGGTCCTTCGCAAGTGTTTACTGGTGGTCAGGATTGGGCAGATGCAATTCTCCTCTGGGCGCTTGTTTTTTTCTTTTTTTAAAGCAGCATAACGTATACTACCAGCAGCCCTTGCTCGTCTTCAAAAGGCTGATGCTCAGTACCTCGTTTCATTTCGTACCCCCTTTACAGTCTGGCATTGTTTGTCTGGTAAACTTTGTTGATGTCAAGATAAGTGTTAAATTGCCAACACTGTTCTTTGTCCTGTGTGTATTAGTATTACATATCCCGAGCCAATACCCTGGTGTTTCCAACGCCGTTTTCAACCCATGACAATACACTGTGTAGAGCATATTGTAATGCAGCGTTGAATGGATGAATAGCTTACATAAGGGTACCCAGCACTTTTCAAACAACACTCAAGTTTATGGTTATTGTCCCCACCACTTCTAAAAACAAACTGACGCCCTTGCCTCCACCTAATACACACCAATCACATTGTGAACCTGCTAACTGGTAAAAACTACTGGTTAACATTCTGTGTTGGGAACAGCACAGGAATATTTGTATCAGAGGGGGCGGGGGGTTATTTCATCAATGAATTTGTGAATAAAGTTCTCCACTTGCAGAGCGCGAAAGAACCCGACCCCACGTGTCGCTGCTCCTCGCAATCCCCACAATACTGTTATAAACAATACAGTCTATCAACATAGGGATTGTGAATTTTCTATGTAAACCTCTTTTTAATTCAGCAGAATTAACTTTCGCATGGAGGCAACAAAAAACAAGTGCGTGTTGTCTCTGACTGAAGGTGAACTCGTCGGTCTGGTTCGTCTGCCCTGCCCCGGGTCACATGACTCGGCGGTTAATAGCACAACCATAATAGCACATGTTATCTGGGCGCACCTAATGAGAGGGGTGTTTTATAAAGAATGTGGGGAAAATATCAGCCACAGTTCAATTCAAGTCGAATATAATAAGTTCTTAATCACAGTTAGGTACAAATCACTAAGAAATAATCAACATTTCTTGTTTCCCCGGGCTCTTTGTTTCCTGTCTTTTAATGTACATACTGCCATAGGCGTCGAATGCTGCAAAGAAGAGTACACACAGCGAATATGAGGTAGCCTAGACAGTTTATGAATGTGCCCACGTTCAGGTTTAGACATCAGGGAACTGTGTCCGTGGGGGCGGAGCCGGGGGTTAGGGGAGGAGCCAGGGGTTAGGGGAGGAGCCAGGGGTTAGGGAAGGGCCAGGTGTTAGGGGTGGAGCCAAATGTAAGGGGAGGAGAGGATGTCTTGTTCGGGAAACGAAACTTTAAATCCATAAAAACCAAAACCAACCGACGTGGCGGCAGTTCTCTCTTTCAAGAGAAAAACAAAACGCATTTTGGAACAAATTGTCTGACAGACAGAAAACACAACAAGGTGAGTAAAGCAGCACAAGATATGGAATTGATGGAATAAGAAATATCAAATTGCTCAATACATAAACCTTATCGTCTGTGTCTAGGAATGGCCTCTGCTAACACTTCCTGGTCTGAGGAGGACTTTTCATGTTCCATCTGTCTGGATGTGTTCAGCAGCCCAGTTACCACACCATGTGGACACAACTTCTGCAGAACCTGTATTACAAAGTTCTGGGATGAACAAGTCAAGTACAAATGTCCTGTTTGCAACAAGATTTTCGACACAAAACCTGATCCACAGGTCAATACCCTCTTATCAGAGCTGGCTGCTCAGTTTAGAACAACCGTACGAGTTAAAGAGCAGCCTTGTGTTGAACCAGCAGAAGTTCCCTGTGACGTCTGTACTGGGACCCAGCAGAAGGCTGTGAAGTCCTGCCTAGTGTGTTTTATGTCTTTCTGCCAAACCCACCTGGAGCCACATCAGAGAGTCGCAGTCCTGAAGAAACATCGGCTGGTCGAGCCTATGGACCGTCTGGAAGACAGGATGTGTAAGAAACACGACCGACTTCTGGAGCTCTTCTGCCAGACTGAAGAGGTGTGTGTGTGTCTGTTGTGCACAGAGACAGACCACAAGTCCCATCCTGTTGTACCTCTGAAGGAGGAATATGAAGTGAAGACGGCCCAACTGGGGAAGATAGAGGCTGACGTTCCACAGATGATCCAGGAGAGGAAACAAAAGATTAAGGAGATCAAAGACAGAGTAGAACTGAGTAACAAAGTTGCAGACAGAGAGATAGCCATTGGTAGGCAGGTCTTCACTGCTCTGATAGGCTGTGTTGAAAAGTGCCGGGATGAATTCAACCAAACGGTTCAAGAGGAACTGAAATCCACAGAGAAACAAGCTGAAGACCTCATCAAAGAGCTGGAGCAGGAAATAGAAGATCTGACCAATAGATGCTTGGAGGTGAAGCAGCTCTCACACACTAAAGACCACCTCCACTTCCTCCAGACCTTCAGATCCCTGAAGGATCCTCCACCCACCAGGGACTGGACCACGGTGGAGGTCCGTCCTCCGTCATACGTAGGGACCTTGAGGAGATCCCTGGATCAGCTGGAGGAGACACTGAACATGGATATGAAGAAGCTGAGTGATGATGCTGTACTGAAGAGGGTCCAGCAGTATGAAGTAGATGTGACTCTGGATCCTGATACAGCTCATCCCAAGCTCATCCTGTCTGAGGAAGGGAAACAAGTACATTGTGGAGGCGTAGCGAAGGTACTCCCAGACAACCCTAAGAGATTTACAAAGTCTACATTGGTTCTCACAAGGCAGAGCTTCTCCTCAGGGAGATTTTACTTTGAGGTACAGGTTAAAGACAAGACTGCATGGTGGTTAGGAGTGGTCAGAGAGTCCATCGACAGAAAAGGTGAGACCACATGGACCCCTGAGACGGGTTACTGGACTCTTTTCTACTACAAGGATAGCTTTGTATTTATAGATAACCCTCCTCTCTGTCTCCCTCTGAGAGCTGGGCTCCAGAAGGTGGGGGTGTTTGTTGATTATGATGAGGGTGTGGTCTCCTTCTTTGATGTGGAAGCCAGGGTTCATATCTACTCTGCTACTGGCTGCACCTTCAGTGAGCCTCTCTATCCATTCCTCTACCCAGGTCCCCGTTGTTATGAAGGTAACAACTCTGCCCCCCTGATCATCTCACCTGTCAATCAAACAGACTAGGACCTTTGTTTGATAATAAAACAAAGAAACAACCAAAACAACTAATGTTGTTTGCTGAATTAGAATCTCTACTATGTGAGATCTGAGAGAACTGCTTTAATGTCGTACTGCTGACATTTCCTTCTACATTATCTTTTTAAGTGATCTTTTCACTGGAATAGGTATATCCAGTCCAACAGTGTTTTGTAGAAATACTTTCTCTCAGTGGGAGACAAAAAATAAATTAGTTTGTTGACAAAATCCATATTTTGATCATTTTGAGATTGCTAAGATGTTTAAAATCACTGCAAATTTGTAAACTTCTTTCATTTTTTAACCAGTAATTGACTTAATCTCCACCATACAACAACCCCTCATACATTACACACTTAAACAAAGCTCACGGTGGCTACATGTAAAGATTCTCCCAATGTGTGTGAGTACCGTGACTTTGTCTTGTCAGCTCTCCTCTCCTCTCCATCCTCTTCTCTCTCCTCTCTCTCCTCTTTCTTCTCCTCCTCTCTCTTCTCTCTCTTCTCTCTTCTCCTCCTCCTCTCTCTTACCTCTGCTCTAGTCTGTAACTCAGATTGTGTTCATTATTGTCGTACATTACATTACTTATGGTCTAAATAAGTCTCCAAGTGTGTCGTTAGTCGCCTTTCAGAAATAAAGGCACTCATAGGATCAAAGATACGTGCACAACTGTTAACGATCTGTAATGTTTGGTACTATTCTTTAGTCATTCTGTTCATGATGTACTTGTAAGTGACTGTTTTTCAGTTATATTTGTTGTTAAAGCATAATGGTAATAAACAACTCAGTCCAACCCACTGAATGTTGTGGTGTGTTCAGCCGGTGATTCATTCTGTTCCTTCAGTCTCAATCCTCCAAGCTGAGCAGATGTTCCTCCAGAGCTCTCTGTTGGTTCTCCTAGCAGCACACCTGGAAGGTCCTTCAGCCCCCTGGGTCCCAGCAGGTCTCTATGGGGTCCTGCCCCCTGACGTGGGCCCAGTCTTCAGTCCCTCCCTCCGCCTCTTCCTCACCTCACTGGTGGCGTGGTGGACCAGCTCAGACCTCTGGAGACATTGCCTCCCCACACGTCAACAAAAACTGAATATTTAGAATTATGATTAATAAAGTACGTATATGATCGAATGGTTACGCTGATGACAGCTCATGGAACATATATATAGTTTGAAGTGTGTGTGTGTGTGTGTGTGTGTGTGTGTGTGTGTGTGTGTGTGTGTGTGTGTGTGTGTGTGTGTGTGTGTGTGTGTGTGTGTGGCTGTGTGTGTAGTGGTGAGGGTGTTCAACTCCAGGCTGAAAGGTACTGTGTTTGATCCCCAATGTCTACAGCCTATCCTCTATTATCCGATAGAGCAAGATGCCCCCTGACCCTTCCTGATCCATTACCACATATCCTTAAACACTGTCTAACCCCTCCCTGATCCATTACCACATATATATCCTTAAACATTGTCTAACCCCTCCCTGATCCATTACCATATATATCCTTAAACATTGTCTAACCCCTCCCTGATCCATTACCACATATATCCTTAAACACTGTCTAACCCCTCCCTGATCCATTACCACATATATCCTTAAACACTGTCTAACCCCTCCCTGATCCATTACCACATATATCCTTAAACACTGTCTAACCCCTCCCTGCTCCTTGTAATTTGGATACAAATGTCCAACACAGGGAGGGTGTTTACTCATGAGGGCGGGCAGTCGGTCTACAGCCGCAACAAATCATAAAAAAAAGCCACATTTAAAACTCTTGAAAATCCTCAGAGGGACAACAGGGACATGTGGAAGCAGAATAAGGCGGAATTTGAATTTGTGATTATTTGTCTCTTCATATTATGACTTCATTGTCATTAATATCATGCATTTTGATTTACTCAGGACTTCAATATAATTAATGAAGAGGTACTGTCGTGTTTCAAACACTATAGAGTTCTTAACTGTTTAAGAAGATAACTGGAAGCGCACACGGCAGACTTATGACACAATGTCGTATACTTTATTATAATCGAGGTAACAACGAGCCATGCAACGAGCGCGCTGCGATCCAGGCCGAGCACCAAGGGCTCCCCCTGGTGGCCATTCTGCCTAATATACTTCTACAAACAACCAATAGAAGCCGCAAACTGGTAAAAACTACTGGTTAACATTCTGTGTTGGGAACAGCACAGGAATATTTGTATCAGAGGGGGAGGGGGGTTATTTCATCAATGAATTTGTGAATAAAGTTCTCCACTTGCAGAGCGCGAAAGAACTTGTCCCCACGTGTCGCTGCTCCTCGCAATCCCCACAATACTGTTATAAACAATGCAGTATATCAACATATGAATTGTGAATTTTCTAGGTAAACCTCTTTTTAATTCAGCCGAATTAACTTTCGCATGGAGGCAACAAAACAAGTGCTTGTTGTCTCTGACTAAAGGTGAACTCGTCGGTCTGGTTCGTCTGCCCTACCCCGGGTCACATGACTCGGCGGTTAATAGCGCAACCATAATAGCACATGTTATCTGAGCGGGCACACATTGAGAGGGTTGTTTTACAAAGACTGGTGAAAATATCAGCCACAGTTTAATTCAAGTCGAATATAATTGTATAGCCTAGTTCTTAATCACAGTTAGGCACAAATCACAAAGAAATAATCAACATTTCTTGTTTTCCCGGGCTCTCTGTTTCGGTTGAACATATTTTAATGCTGCAAAGAAGAGAACACACAGCGAATACGAGGTAGCCTAGACAGTTCATGAATGTGCCCACGTTCAGGTTGAGACGTAAGGGAACTGTGTCGGTGGGGGCGGGGCCAGGGGTTAGGGGAGGAGCCAGGGGGTAGGGGCGGAGAGGAGAGGATGTCTTGTTCACGAAACGAAACTAAACATTCATAGAAACCAAAGCAAACCGACGTGGAAGCAGCACCCTCTTTCAGGAGAAAAATAAAACGCATTTTGGAACAAATTGTCTGACAGACAGAAAACACAACAAGGTGAGTAAAGCAGCACAAGATATGGAATTGATGGAATTAGAAATATAAAACTGCTCAATACATAAACCTTATCGTCTGTGTCTAGGAATGGCCTCTGCTAACACTTCCTGGTCTGAGGAGGACTTTTCATGTTCCATCTGTCTGGACGTGTTCAGCAGCCCGGTTACCACACCATGTGGACATAACTTCTGCAGAACCTGTGTTACAAAGTTCTGGGATGAACAAGTCAAGTACAAATGTCCTGTTTGCAACAAGATTTTCGACACAAAACCTGATCCACAGGTCAATACCCTCTTATCAGAGCTGGCTGCTCAGTTTAGAACAACCGTACGAGTTAAAGAGCAGCCTTGTGTTGAACCAGCAGAAGTTCCCTGTGACTTCTGTACTGGGACCCAGCAGAAGGCTGTGAAGTCCTGCCTAGAGTGTCTTATCTCTTACTGCCAAACCCACCTGGAGCCTCATCAGAGAGTAGCAGTCCTGAAGAAACATCGGCTGGTCGAGCCTATGGACCGTCTGGAAGACAGGATGTGTAAGAAACACAACCGACTTCTGGAGCTCTTCTGCCAGACTGAAGAGGTGTGTGTGTGTCAGTTCTGCACAGAGACAGACCACAAATTCCATCCTGTTGTACCTCTGAAGGAGGAATATGAAGTGAAGACGGCCCAGCTGGGGAAGATAGAGGCTGAAGTTCCAAAGATGATCCAGGAGAAAAAACAAAAGATTAAGGAGATCAAAGACACAGTAGATCTGAGCAACAAAGATGCAGACAGAGAGATAGCCGATGGTGGGCAGGTCTTCACTGCTCTGATTGGCTGTGTTGAAAAGTGCCGGGATGAATTCAACCAAAAGGTTCAAGAGAAACTGAAATCCACAGTGAAACAAGCTGAAGACCTCATCAAAGAGCTCGAACAGGAAATAGAAGATCTGACCAATAGATGCTCAGAGGTGAAGCAGCTCTCACACACTGAAGACCACCTCCACTTCCTCCAGACCTTCAGATCCCTGAAGGATCCTCCACCCACCAGGGACTGGACCACGGTGGAGGTCCGTCCTCCGTCACACGTAGGGACCTTGAGGAGATCCCTGGATCAGCTGGAGGAGACACTGAACATGGAGATGAAGAAGCTGTGTGATGATGCTGAACTGAAGAGGGTCCAGCAGTATGAAGTAGATGTGACTCTGGATCCTGATACAGCTGCTCCCTGGCTCATCCTGTCTGCGGATGGGAAACAAGTACATGATGGAGGTGTGGGGAAGGTACTCCCAGACAACCCTAAGAGATTTACACAGTCTATAATTGTTCTCACGATGCAGAGCTTCTCCTCAGGGAGATTTTACTTTGAGGTCCAGGTTAAAGACAAGACTTATTGGTTGTTAGGAGTGGTCAGAGAGTCCATCGACAGAAAAAGAGGGACCACGTGTACCCCTGAGACGGGTTACTGGACTCTTCTCTACTACAAGGATGGGTTGGTATTTAATGATAACCCTTCTGTCTTTCTCCCTCTGAGAGCTGGGCTCCAGAAGGTGGGGGTGTTTGTTGATTATGATGAGGGTGTGGTCTCCTTCTATGATGTGGAAGCCAGGGTTCATATCTACTCTGCTACTGGCTGCACCTTCAGTGAGCCTCTCTATCCAATCCTCAACCCAGGTCCCCGTGATTATAAAGGTAACAACTCTGCCCCCCTGATCATCTCACCTGTCAATCAAACAGACTAGGACCTTTGTTTAATAATAAAACAAAGAAACAACCAAAACAACTAATGTTGTTTACTGAATTAGAATCTCTACTATGGGAGGTCTGAGAGAACTGCTTTAATGTCGTACTGCTGACATTTAACGAGGAGATGTTCTTTAAGAACATGATCACAGTTGTTGAATTCAACCCATTATGAATGGTTAAATTACACATTATATTTTGTCTGTTTTGTTTCCAGATCTTTTTACACATTTAATGCTATAAAGTTGTTAAAAGTTGCAGTTATATAGAACATAAGAGGACTAACATGTTAAGAGGACTAATTTGTACAAAATAATAGTTAATCGTTTTTTAACATTGCCATCCGTTTTAATTTCTGAATAGTGAATGACAAAAAAACACAATGTCCTTACACGTGTATTGAATTTTTTTTAAATCTGTAGGCCTACCTGCGTTATCTAAAATCGATATATTCCAGTCTAATAGTGTCCAGTAGAATCACTGTCTCAGGGTAATACAAAAAATAAATGTGTTTGTTGCCTCAAACCTTTATTTTGATCATTTCGAGATTGATGGAACGTTTTATTTCAGTAAAGAATTTTAAAAGTTGGTAGTTGATGAACCAGTAAAACTGAAATCTCCACCATACAACCCATCATGTATTAAACACTTAAAGAAGGTCACAGTGACTACATGTAAAGATTCTCCCCATGTGTGTGAGTACCGTGACTTTGTCTTGTCACCTCTCCTCTCCTTTCTTCTCGTCTCCATCCTCTCCTCTCTTCTTCCTCTCTCTTCTTTATTCATCTTCATTAAGTGTGTTCACATGTCAAAAGTCACCCCATTTAGATGAATCTAGAATAGATGTTGGACAACTGAACTCCCACTGGGTGAGTTCGGCTGTAGTGAATCACTATGGTGACGGTGACGCTCCCGCTCGTGCGGAGTCCTCCTCCCATAACCACGCCCACTGACTGCCTGGACGACGCGATGAGAGGGAGAACCCCGACGCTGTTGGCACGAGAGCCGTGGACCTCGATACCTATGAGCAGCTAGCAGCGTGGGAATGAACAATCCCAGCCATCACACGTTTGATTATGTGTGTCAACTTCTCCCTGATGGTCTGAATAAGTCGCAAAGTGTGTCGTTAGTCGCCTTTTAAATAAAGTCGCAAAGAGAGTCAATGATACGTGAACAACTGTTAATGATCTGTAATGTTTGATAGGCCTACTATTATTTTAGTCATTCTGTTTATTGTGCACTTGTACTTTTATTCGTTGTTAAAGCATAATACTAATAAACAACTCAGTCGAACCAACTGAATGTTCTCGTGTATCCTTTAGTACTTGCTGTCTTCAGAGCTTGGTCAAAATAGTGTTGCTGTGAATATGTGAATGGCATCTTCACTATGTTAAACCATATTTTAAAAGATGCACATGTTCCTGTCTGCCTGTTAGCCCTGTAATAGTCTACAGCTGTGGCTCGTAGGTTAATTGAGCCACACCCATTCTGGTGCTCCTTAAGAGGGCCAGAGTTCTACACGGGAGGGACGCTTGAGTTGTGCAAGTGACTCGACTGTTGTGGTATTGTTTGTTTTAAGTAAGAATATGTTTTTCACCAACAACATTGTGCATGAAGTTGATTGAAATTGATACCGGTGAGACACGTTATCGAAAGAAGATGTGAGTAAATTAATTTCTATGCTTTATTTAGACAATATCATATTGAAGCTCATGTAAATACCTTATTGGACTACATATTTGTAGTGCTAACACCAGTCCTCAATAGCTTCTTCTCCACGGAGTGGTGAACAGGTTTATCTGGGTTAATCTGTCGTCGTGGTTTTACCACTCCGCCCGCCATTAACAATGTAATCTGAACTTTTATCTGTATGGAGATTCTTTCATGAACCACATCCAGAGTGCAACCCGGTTTACCTTGTCTCTGAATAAACCACGTTTTGATCCGTTAACACTCCGATTCATGACCTACCCCGAAACAACGATACCATCAAAATTATGTTTCAACAGTGTAGAACCTTATTGATTTCAGATGTTTGTGTTCAGTTCATGCATTTTATTTGCTATTGGTTGATTGTTTCCATGGTTGAGGAAATCTGGAATTGAAACATGGCACACGGCATGCTCTGAATTTAGCCTTGGTTCTTTGATGCGCTAATAGTAAATAAACTGCTTAGTGAAGTTCTGCCGACCTATTAGTGACCACTAGAGAGCGATAGAGTGGCGGTTTCCTCACATTTTTAGTGATCTAGCAATGATGCAAAGAAAGAGTTAATTTCTCATGTATCTAACTTTTACCAAACTAACACCATGTATGATGGCATCAAATCATGGTGATCGTGTTCATTGGGGATTCACTGTATTATACATAATAGTTCACAATAAACGCGTTTGGCTTCCTCACAGACTGATTGGCTTAGAGCTGCTGACGTCATCAGTGCCGTTCATGCATTGCCTTGAATCACGGACCCTTATACTCGTTAATTTTTGCGTTGAACGTAGTTTGATAACACGCTATATGTTGTTGACATATAGTGGTACTTCTGTAGGCTTCTTATATTTAAAGGAAGTTTTCCCCGTAAAACCGCTGATGAGAGAGATATTTCTGGGAATCGCTACTGTAGGTCGAACGTATTGTAGGTATCGCTTCTCGGCCTTTTGGCTAAGATCAAGTGTAGTATCTGTTCTTATCAGTTTAATATCTGATACGTCCCCTACCCGGGGACCATATATTAAATTGATTTTTGGAACTGGGAGATGGAAAAGGGGTCCACGCATCGACCTGGTATTGCAGTACCTCCAGGAACGGTGCACCCCCTCTCACTGTTACTATGAATGAGTGCATTTCAGAGCTCACACCAAGCCGGCAACACGACTGTAGTGCTCGTTTAAATATTTCAGTTTCTTAGCAAGTTTTTGTTTTGGTTTAGACTTTGATGTCGTCTTTTTAATTGAAACTGCTTAAACGTTGTCGAAAAAGGTTACGAGGGGATATTGGTGACCTTGGGTGTCTTGAAAGGCACCTCTAAATTAAATGTATTATTTAATTTATTTGATTTTATGCCGTATTTAGACCATATGATGTTCAAGCTAACATAACATCAGTGCGTCATTCGACCACAGATTTGTTGCGCTAATACCAGTCCGGAACCACTTCTATATGAATCAATTCCACAATGTAACACACACACACACACACACACACACACACACACACACACACACACACACACACACACACACACACACACACACACACACACACACACACACACACACACACGTACGTTAATTTGAATGAAGACTTTCTTCATTCTGAAGTATGAATCTAAATCAGTCAAATCAGACTCCTCCCTTTAAAAGGAGGGATGTCATTAAAGATCAAACACGGAGCTGAAATAGACTCTTAATGTTACCAAGGCGACCAGAGGGCGCCGAACCTGTGTTGAGTTTAACTTATTAGCTCACCTGCTGCATCTCGCGCGCCGAGTGGTTCTTTAATTGGTAAATTGGTTGCATCTGGTGCGTTTCACTTAAGAGAGAACCGGGCAGTACGTTGGAGTCCTCCACTGTTTGGCCGTGTAGCGTCTCCCAAACGCGGTATGTTGTTGTGTTCCCAGAAACCAGAACGTGTGTGTAGTGTTCTGTTGAGCTCTGTTGTGACGTATTTGTCATTTCTTCCTGTTTCACAGGTTAAAGACTTTTTGAAGTAAAGAGGAGCATCTCATCTGGACCTGATGTGAGTAGAAATGTGAAGCAAAGCACAGCTGCGTTGACTTGTATGTTGAATATAAACACTGACAATGAGTGAAGGAAATCTGGGATTCTGGTGGTTAAACTCATTTGAAATTTATATAATGATTCTACCTGAAACTAACATTTTAGAGACTATACATTCAAACTTGTCAAAGTAAAAAGTAAATCACTCTTGACTAAGTCAAATAATTAGCTATTTATATTAAAAAGCTGGATTAGTTAATTATCTTAAACATTATTTAAAAGTTGGATGATTCCAAAAGCCCTGAATTTGTATTGTCATTCATTTATCTGATTTAATGGAGATGGTAGATGTTGAACTGTGAGACAGTTCCAAATTTGGGGACAATAATGAGTAAACTGTTCATTCCTTGAAAGGTCTATCATGGATATTTTACTGCAGTTCTGTGAGTATCCCAACTTCACCATGAAGATGAACTGCGAACTGTAAGTCAATAGTTTCTCGTTACTCTTGGGCACATTGCTGTATTTTGGCTTCCTGGTGAGTTAACCCGTTAGCTGAAGGTTGATCTGAGTAGTAAGGATGTTTTATTGGTTCATGGGTTACTTAGGTGTTTGGTTTAGGTTGGTTTTAATGATTTGTTAAAATGGTTACAGGCTGCAAGTTATTGTTGTAAGCTGGAGTAATGGGTTGGCTTCTGATGTCTTCAGTCTTCTTTCCAGCTACTCTCCTGAGCTCTGCATCTTCTGCACATGAGTGTTTCTTTACTGATGAGGGTGTGGTCTGAGTGAGCAGAGGTACATACTGGGATACTGAGCTGTCTGAAGTCTTCAGGTCTGTAGATACGCCCCCTCAGGGGAAACTGAGTGTTTGAGAAACCGTCACAACGTCGGTTACATGGACTAGAATGTTCTTTAAGATGGAGACGGGGATTCAGAAGGAGAAACACCAGGGGGAGATGAGGGGGCTCCTCATCTCAACGATTATAACACAACTTCAGTCTGACACAGAGAACCATGGAACACATTCAACAGTCCCCTCCAGGCATCGTGTCTCCTCAGGAACAGTTTCACTTCCAAGAAGATCTTATTTGGGGCCATTCCAAAGATGGATCCTGCTCCTCAAGAGCCACCCCCCTCCACTGGGTGGTCTTCTGAACAGATGACCTCCTGCCTGTCCTCAGGCTGACTAAAGCTGCACCGTTCTGCATCTGTGAAGGCCCCTCATTCAGGAAACCACTGGACTACAAACACATGACTTCAGAGACGTTGAATCAACCTTGGACACATTTTGGAGACGCCAAGCATGATCCATCACCAATGTGGGACGCCACTGAAGAATTGGTTGTACATAATTTATGTCTCTGGAGACAATGATTGTTCTGTTCTGGGTGTCCTGGCAGGAGTGCCGGGGTTGGATGATGGAATGTTATTTGGCAGGAGGTTTTTACCCTGCATGAGTGTTGGGCCTTTAATGGCTCAGTGGTGTGTGGGTTTGACATGAGATGGATGACTTTTTAGCATCGCTAGGGTTCTATGTGTGTCCCCCCCCCCCCCTAACTCACACCTTGCAGGGGGTTCTACGTGTGTTTGGTTCCATCTGGCAGGGGGTTCTACATGTGTTTGGTTCTATCTGGCAGGGGGTTCTACTTGTGTTTGGTTCCATCTGTGAGGGGGTTGTATATCTCTTGTATTTCCACAACGAGACGGTGGGTGTTATCTGAGCCATGGTTGAGAAGGAATTGGGGGAAAGGAAATTTGGCTTTGACTCGCTGAAGTACACGAACTGCGACATGCCGCCGGTTGCCGCGAGGCACCATCGCCCGGCAGCGGGCAGCCGGCAGCAGGCAGCGAGCGGTTCTACGTGCGTGTCCTGGGTTCTACATGCGTGTGTCCTGCTTGCTTTGACAGTGATAATGTTCATACGGGTTTCTGTGTGGTTGGCTTGGGGTATTGGAAAGGTCAACTAAATCATACCTGATGGACGGACACATGTTTACCTGAGGCCTCCAGTAGACATGAAGAGCCCTGAGCGACGCTCCGGAGCGAGATCCAACACACTGGGAAGGAAGGAGAGTATCCAACTCAAGTGTAAAAGGATGCAAGCGGCGTGTTCAGATCATGTACTTCAAACTAGGACTACACCAATCAGGATCAATGGAGGATGGACACCTAAAGGCATTCCAAAAGGAGAGTCTGAAGTTGGAAAGGGACGTCAATGGATATTCAAGATGACCTTCAGACCTGTAGTGAGGCGGGTCTTCCTACCTGGCTGGATTGATGGAGAGCCCTGTGGATCTTGTCTTGCGCTCGGTTGCATGTCTTCTCGGGCTGAACTGTATTTGTTTCGTACAGGACTAGCTGAACGATTGGTTCCCTTAAATCAGAACGAATCTGGGAACTCCAACTAGTGCGCTCTTCAAGCTGCTCTTCAGCTGAGGAGGTAAGGGAACCTTCACTGGGGCTTGAAGGTATATAGAGAACGTTTTCAAAGTGTTACATGGTACTCTGATGAAGACTGTTGTTGTGTTCCACTGGCTGAGGGGAAGAACCCTCACATCTTCCTCTTGGCCTTTCTCCTCTGAGAATCCTGGCGCCATCTTGAAGGATATTCCAGCTCATGTAACTGATGTCACGACAGATTCTCAAACACTTGGTTTCTCCTGAGGGGGCGCGTCTATAGAACTGAAGACTTCAGACGGCACTGTATCCCAGCATGCATCTCTGCTCACTCAGACCACACCCTCATAAGTAGGATGCAACACTCTTTCGATTGAGATGTAGAGTTTTATAAGTAATGAGGGAGTAGACAAAGGTGATTAGAACACCATGTCAAGTCTAACTCTTTAAACCATGAAGATGGTTGGATAGTTCAGGAATTGGGCTTCAATTTATTATGGGCAGTCCTTTCACTCAGATGCCCACTTCTCACTGGAGCTGTACATGTGTTGGCTGGCTGGCATGATTTGCTGTTGGTGATGAGGCAGTCAGGGTGAAGTTGCAGGGTTATGGTCAGCTCTCTGTGAGCTCAACGTTTAGATTTGCTCTGTATGGCTTGTACCATGAATAATCTAGATAATTGTTCTGTTTATTGTAAAATGTAGACACGTTTTGTCGAAAACGTAGACAGTTTTGTATTGGATAATTCCATTGTTTTTAGGCAAGGATTTGAGGTTTAAATTCGTAGACGTGCATGGTAGTTCGGTTCTTCGTACGGTTTCGAGTGGCATAACTTGTACACACTGGGTGCATAATAATGTAAAGGTACACTGAATAGTAGTTATGACCAACAGCATCAAACGGATCGCATCAAGGTAAGTCTGTTGGCTGTGTTTTAATGAAGACCATCGCTGGACTTCAGGATCTTCCTCCGTTCAGCTCAAGGTGAGGCGCTGGTTCTGTTTTTTTCTTTGGTCGGTTCCGGCTGGAATGTTCGGATTCCAGTCGGACGGTTTGTGCTTCCCACCGTGGAAGGTTCTGAGTGCGGTCACTTGATTTAGTCTCAATGGTTAGCATAGAACGTTGTAGTCTGGACAACCATAAGAACCCTACGGGCAGTTAGTTGGATGCGAGTCCCCTGAGGGAATCTGGCGGAACGTTCTGGTTTGTGTTTGCGTAACGTGGAGCCGTTGCCAACGGAAACTATTTTCATTGGGAATTGTTGCCCCTTATCTTCAACATCTTAAGTTTGTTATTAAATAAATACTGACACGTACATCTTACAATATGTTGATAATTTCCGATGGTTGCGCCGTACTTTTAACCGCCTTGACGGGACTCTCGCTGCGTACAAAAGAGCGTTCTACTTGCGGGCCCATTTCTGACCATCAGTGAAGGTTGAAGATCATTTCAAGGAAGACAATTTGGCATTTCTTCAAGGGAACCCAGCACCTGAATATGGCTGAGTATATTTGATTTCATATCGATATTGCTTAGTGTTCTTTGGTACTTCAGCTTATGTACGTTCTAAATATCGGGTGGCATTAATTGCCACAGAAGTTAAACCCTACCAAATGGAATGACGTTAAACAACGACTTTGGTGCTGAGTTACCAACTGGATAATATCAAAGCTAAAATAATGGCCGTCTTTCCCACATGTTACAGCAGAAGAAACTCTAGAACTGTACAAGGTTAAAAAGGTAACATGTAGTTTGTCCCAAGGTGTCTGCCTCCTCACCCAGAGCAAGACCTCCACCTCCTGACCCAGAGCCAGACCTCCACCTCCTCACCCAGAGCCAGACCTCCTCACCCAGAGCCAGACCTCCACCTCCTCACCCAGAGCCAGACCTCCACCTCCTCACCCAGAGCCAGACCTCCACCTCCTCAACCAGAGCCAGACCTCCACCTCCTGTCAGAAGTCCTCCAGAACAGGTCAGTGCTCCGGTGTGCGAGTAGTCTTCTCAGCTCAGTTTCAATGCATGGGCTGAACCACTTCTTTAAACTTGTGGACTGCTCTGTCTTCATTCTCAATACGGGATGCTCATGTCTGGTCTCCAGTCTTTTCTAGCCATGTTATACAATAATAGTTAAATAATTGTGTAATTCAGTTTCTGATGAGTCAAATTAAGTTTATTGTTGGTTAAATGCTAATATAAACCTGCTGCTGTAGCTGAAAGGCGAGGCTGAGGGGCTGGGGACCGGATGCTTGTGGTGCTAGGATGGACCGGAGACTGAGGCTGGTTACAAACTGTGTTTGTAACCAGACCAGGAATCCATGGCTGAAGGAGCTGATGGAGGAGCCGTGCTGAAGGCCCTGCCTGGTGGAGGAGCTGATGGAGGCCCTGCCTGGTGGAGGAGCTGATGGAGGCCCTGCCTGGGGAGGAGCTGATGGAGGCCCTGCCTGGGGGAGGAGCTGATGGAGGCCCTGCCTGGGGGAGGAGCTGATGGAGGCCCTGCCTGGGGGAGGAGCTGATGGAGGCCCTGCCTGGGGGAGGAGCTGGTGGAGGCCCTGCCTGGGGGAGGAGCTGGTGGAAGCCCTGCTGGGGGAGGAGCTGATGGAGGCCCTGCCTGGGGGAGGAGCTGATGGAGGCCCTGCCTGGGGGAGGAGCTGATGGAGGCCCTGCCTGGGGGAGGAGCTGATGGAGGCCCTGCCTGGGGGAGGAGCTGATGGAGGCCCTGCCTGGTGGAGGAGCTGATGGAGGCCCTGCCTGGTGGAGGAGCTGGTGGAGGCCCTGCCTGGTGGAGGATGTCTGTCGTGGGGTAGATGGAGCCTGACTCGGAAGTGATCATCACACTCACTGCCACTTCTCGTAGAATACTGCTACCACAAACTACCGGCGTTTGGTGTATTAACAGACTACTACATCTGTTTTACCACATGTTGAAGCAAGACTTCCACTGTTTGTTCCAGACCAGGACTCTGTCTGAGCAGAGCTGATGGTGGAGCTGAGACGCTGGAGGACGACTAGGAATCAACCAACAAGGATTCCTCGTAAGTTTATATTTACTTAACATGGTTGACTCGAAGGACAAAATACGGTTGTCAAAATGCGGTTACTTTGACATGCGTTAACAAACAACCGCTGTGTTTTCTTACTAGAACGTGGTTCTGGAGCGGAGGCGAGCTGGCAGGGGAGCCGTGAATCTGGAGGATGACCATCACTCTACCAACAAGGATTGTAAGTTTGCATTAACCTAACAAAGTGGAAATAAAGGGCTTGAAAATAAGACAAACTACATGTTTGGTACCAGGCGTTGGGGCCAGACTTGCGCTGTTTGTTCCAGACCAGGCCTCTGAGGAGAGCTGATGGAGGAGCCAAGACTCTGGAGGACGACATCACTCTACCAACTAGGATCCTCGTAAGTTTGCATAAAGTAAACGGAGTGGACTTGTTGTAACGAGGATTAGTTTGTCCAGTACAAGTTAAGGCAAACTACTGTGGTTGGTTACCAGACATACTACAGCTGCTACTTTGTTACTTGTATCCAGACCAGGAATCTGGAGGACTGACTGAGAAGCTGTACATCTGCAAGGCAAATCCTGAGGACAACCAGGACTCTACCATCAAGGATTCCTCGTAAGTTTGCATTATCTGGACATAGTGGACTGGGTTGGGGGTTCAACTCTCAGACCAATGGTGCTGGGTTCAAGTCCTCAGAATACAGTTATGCGTCCTTGAGCAAGGCGCCCTAAAGACTGCCTGCTCCTTAATGACGTCTCTTTGGTTCAGATAATGTTGCATCTTTTGAATATTGAACCTAATCCATTTCCTTGTTCTGTCCGGGCAGACACACCTAAGCTGAACCTCACCTGATCCTGTTTGGTCGGGGGCAGACACACCTGAGCTGAACCCCACCTGATCCTGTTTGGTCGGGGGCAGACACACCTGAGCTGAACCCCACCTGATCCTGTTTGGTCGGGGGCAGACACACCTGAGCTGAACCCCACCTGATCCTGACACCCTGCTGTTCCAGTCTCCTCAGTTCATCTGAGCCTCGTCCTCCAGAAGACCTGCTGAGCTCAGCGGTCTGAGGCTGATGGATCAATGACCTCCAGT
This sequence comes from Gadus morhua, assembly GCF_902167405.1. NCBI lineage: Eukaryota > Metazoa > Chordata > Actinopteri > Gadiformes > Gadidae > Gadus > Gadus morhua. Next base: position 3,447,694 of record NC_044068.1, read on the forward strand.
GGGAGTGATCTTCTTGACCCCACATGTACCCGTGTGCTTCCACACGCCTTTCCCTCACGTCTGTCATTAACCTCCCTACTTTCCTACTCACTACTCCTTCCCCTTCTTCTTCCTTCTCCGTGGTTCAAACCTTTACTCTGAAGGAGTGTCTTCTTGAACCTTTACACTGAAGGAGCGTCTTCCTGCCCTCGGAGGGTACAGCGTTAGGGTTGAGAGTCAGGGTTTAGAGTCAGGGACAGAGCTGGTCAGGGAGGACTCGTTTTAAACAAACCTCTTCACTTGTTTTCTGAATAGCGACTTTTTGTAATGTTTCATTTGGGAAAATGTTTTCTTATGATTTCCTTTAGAAAAACATGTATAAAACTTCTGTGAAGTGTCTATGTTTATATATTAAAATCCTACATTGATTTCTGCATGTTTGGTGCGGTTCATTTAATTGTCATTTAACTTGGTTGATGTCAAGCTAAACTCCTGCAATACATTGAATTTACATGATGAATGTTATTCAGCATTGTTCACATAATCCATTTTGTAAAAATATAAAACATCGAATGTACATACTGCCATAGGCGTCGATTACGGGGGGGGGACGTGTCCCCCCCACTATTTGTAATACGAATTTTGTCCCCACCACTTTTAAAAATGTGCAAACCAATTGCGACTGAAAAAATCCCCACATACTCAACCGAAATCGTCAAGTCTAAAATCATGCAATAGGCGCGCATGAAGACATAATTTATTAGATAGGCCTACCTAATAAACCGTTGGAACACACAAGACCGGAACCCATAGCAACGCCGGTAAACAAACCCCGACTCCCGAGAAGCCCAATCCCTATAGGCCGATCCATACCTCCGGATACGGACAGTTTCGTCCGGTCCCGGAGGTATGGATTGGCCTTAATAAGGCCAATCCATACCTCCGGGACCGGACGAAACTGTCCGTATCCGGAGGTATGGATCGGCCTAAAGAGCTCCCCGCGGTACGGCCATCCGGAGGCGCACAGAGCTTTTGGCCCTGATATTATGTATACAATTATAATATATATATACGTATATAAAGCTCAGAGTCGCAAACGGCAACAATCACTTTCTCCTCCGTGCTGCAGTTCACCCCGGACTGCACTGCACTGAGTTTGACGGTTGAACGCTGATTGGCTGTTACGTTACACATGTCACTCAGTGGCCACGCTGTTGAACGCTGATTGCCTGTCATCACGCGTAATTCGTGTCAAAGTTGAAATATTTCAACTCGAGCGAATTTGTCGCGCCACAAATCCTCGTGAACGCACTCGCCTGTGCACGGCGAAAGTGTGGCGCGACAAGTCAAAAAAAATTGCCCGATACGCGTCTGTGTTCACTTTGTATGGGATCTTGTCGCCCCGTTGCGTTTGGTGTGAACGCACTAGAGAAGTTTCAAGACAGACAGCCAAAATTGACATTTTTATTCAGAAAATAGCCGGTCCTTTTGCTTCCTATAAAAAGCATGTTTGTGACACTGGATAACGATATGGATACATCATCTAGCCTGCCTGTGGAGGGCCACATAAGGTATGAAATTGGTTTACGTAAACTTTGCTGCTGGTTCTGTTTGCTCGTGATGACCTGGCCAAAGGTTACCCACGGTCCTAAGCGATTGTGATCTGATTCTGGTTGGTGCTCCAGTTAGTATGCATTGTATATATAGATTGCAGCTAGTACCAGCTACACACGGTGCGATTGCTAGGCCAATGTGGTTATAGTTGTTTTGTCTTGTCTGATTGAGATATGTGACGACTTGGAGCCTGGTAGGCCTATCCTGACATAAATATGTTCTCGCATGACCTGTGTGATTATCCTAAACTGTAGGGGATTTTATTTGCGGGCAATTTGCTTATGATGTAACAATTGGTCCTTCGCAAGTGTTTACTGGTGGTCAGGATTGGGCAGGTTGCAATTCTCCTCTGGGCGCTTGTTTTTTTCTTATTTTTTTAAAGCAGCATAACATATGCTACCAGCAGCCCTTGCTCGTCTTCAAAAGGCTGATGCTCAGTACCTCGTTTCATTTCGTACCCCCTTTACAGTCTGGCATTGTTTGTCTGGTAAACTTTGTTGATGTCAAGATAAGTGTTAAATTGTCAACACTGTTCGTTGTCCTGTGTGTATTAGTATAACACATCCCGAGCCAATACCCTGGTGTTTCCAACGCCGTTTTGCAAAACAAGCCAAAACACAAACTGTGGTTTTCAACTTTTATTGTTCGAATAGGATTTTTAACACCTGACAATACACTGTAGAGCATAATGTAATGCAGCGTTGAATGGATGAAAAGCTTACATAAGGGTACCCAGCACTTTTCAAACCACACTCAAGCTTATGGTTATTGTCCCCACCACTTCTAAAAACAAACTGACGCCCTTGCCCGCAATACCGTTATAAACAATGCAGTCTATCAAAATATAAATTGTGAATTTTCTAGGTAAACCTATTTTTAATTCAGCCGAATTAACTTTCGCATGGAGGCAACAAAACAAGCGCTTGTTGTCTCAGACTGAAGGTGAACTCGTCGGTTCGTCTGCCCTACCCCGAGTCACATGACTCGGCGGTTTTATGAGGTTAAAGTCTGTGAGACAAGCCTTTTTTAACTGCTAGTGTTAACTCAAAGTTAAATATCAACCATAATAGCACATGTTATCTGGGCACACATTGCTCTTAATCACAGAATGCACAAATCACCACGAAATAATGAACATTTCTTGCTTTCCCGCGGGGCTCACTGTTTCCTGTCTCTTAAAGGTTGAACATATTTTAATGCTGCAAGGAAGAGAACACACAGCGAATATGAGGCAGCCTAGACAGTTCATGAATGTGCCCATTTCAGGTTGAAACGTCAGGGAACTGCGTGTCTGTGGGGGCGGAGCCAGGTGTTAGGGGAGGAGCCAGGTGTTAACGGCGGTGCCAAATGTAAGGGGAGGAGAGGAGAGAATGTCTTGCTCACGAAACAAAACTTAACATTCATAGAAACCAAAACCAACCGACGTGGAAGCAGTATTTGACTCTTTCAGGAGTCAAATAAAACGCAGTTTGGAACAAATTGTCTGACAGACAGAAAACATAACAAGGTGAGTAAAGCAGCACAAGATATGGAATTAGCAATATAAATTTCTCAACACATAAACCTTATCGTCTGTGTCTAGGAATGGCCTCTGCTAACACTTCCTGGTCTGAGGAGGACTTTTCATGTTCCATCTGTCTGGATGTGTTCAGCAGCCCGGTTACCACACCATGTGGACACAACTTCTGCAGAACCTGTATTACAAAGTTCTGGGATGAACAAGTCAAGTACAAATGTCCTGTTTGCAACCAGATTTTCGACACAAAACCTGATCCACGGGTCAATACCCTCTTATCAGAGCTGGCTGCTCAGTTTAGAACAACCGTACGAGTTAAAGAGCAGCCTTGTGTTGAACCAGCAGAAGTTCCCTGTGACTTCTGTACTGGGACCCAGCAGAAGGCTGTGAAGTCCTGCCTAGTGTGTTTCACCTCTTACTGCCAAACCCACCTGGAGCCACATCAGAGAGTCGCAGTCCTGAAGAAACATCGGCTGGTCGAGCCTATGGACCGTCTGGAAGACAGGATGTGTAAGAAACACGACCGACTTCTGGAGCTCTTCTGCCCGACTGAAGAGGTGTGTGTGTGTCTGTTGTGCACAGTGACGGACCACAAGTCCCATCCTGTTGTACCTCTGAAGGAGGAATATGAAGTGAAGACGGCCCAGCTGGGGAAGATAGAGGCTGTTGTTCCGCAGATGATCCAGGAGAGGAAACAAAAGATTAAGGAGATCAAAGGCAAAGTAGAACTGAGCAACAAAGTTGCAGACAGAGAGATAGCCATTGGTGGGCAGGTCTTCACTGCTCTGATAGGCTGTGTTGAAAAGTTCCGCGATGAATTCAACCAAACGGTTCAAGAGGAACTGAAATCCACAGTGAAACAAGCTGAAGACCTCATCAAAGAGCTGGAGCAGGAAATAGAAGATCTGACCAATAGATGCTCAGAGGTGAAGCAGCTCTCACACACTAAAGACCACCTCCACTTCCTCCTGGCCTTCAGATCCCTGAAGAATCCTCCACCCACCAGGGCCTGGACCACGTTGGAGGTCCGTCCTCCGTCATACGTAGGGACCTTGAGGAGATCCCTGGATCAGCTGGAGGAGACACTGAACATGGAGATGAAGAAGCTGCGTGATGATGCTGTACTGAAGAGGGTCCAGCAGTATGAAGTAGATGTGACTCTGGATCCTGATACAGCTGCTTCCAGTCTCATCCTGTCTGAGGATGGGAAACAAGTACATTGTGGTGGTGTAGCGAAGAGACTCCCAGACAACCCTAAGAGATTTACAAAATTTTTGTTTGTTCTCACGAGGCAGAGCTTCTCCTCAGGGAGATTTTACTTTGAGGTCCAGGTTAAAGACAAGACTGAATGGTTGTTAGGAGTAGTCAGAGAGTCCATCGACAGAAAAGGTGGGAGCATGTGGACCCCTGAGGTGGGTTACTGGACTCTGCTCTACTACAAGGATGGGTTGGTATTTAGTGATAACCCTCCTCTCCGTCTCCCTCTGAGAGCTGAGCTCCAGAAGGTGGGGGTGTTTGTTGATTATGATGAGGGTGTGGTCTCCTTCTATGATGTGGAAGTCAGGGTTCATATCTACTCTGCTACTGGCTGCACCTTCAGTGAGCCTCTCTATCCACTCCTCTGCCCAGGTCCCCGTGATTATGGAGGTAACAACTCTGCCCCCCTGATCATCTCACCTGTCAATCAAACAGACTAGGACAGACTAGACCTTTGTTTGATAATAAAACAAAGAAACAACCAAAACAACTAATGTTGTTTACTGAATTAGAATCTCTACTATGTGAGATCTGAGAGAACTGCTTTAATGTCGTACTGCTGATATTTAACGAGGAGATGTTCTTTACGAATATAAACTCAATTGTTTAAGCAACTCATTATAAATGCTTCGATTACCATATATCTTATTCATGTTTCCTCCTGATTTTTTATACGTTTAATGCAATTAGATAGTTACAGTCGCAGTCATGTAGAATATTTTGACATGACTCATTTGTATCATAATGATCCTATAACCCCTTACTTAAAATGTCTATTTGTTTAACTTCAGAACACTTTTCTGATTTATTTTATTAAAAAGAAAAGGGAAAAAATTGTAATGTGTAGGTCTACATTATCTTTTTAATTGATCATTTCACTGGAATAGGTACCATCCAGTCCAACAGTGTTTTGTAGAAATACTTTCTCAGTGGGAGACAAAAAATAAATTAGTTTGTTGACAACATTTATATTTTAATAATTTTGAGGTTGCTGGAATGTTTAAAATCACTGCAAATTTGTAAACTTCTTTAATTTTTTAACCAGTAATTGACTTAATCTCCACCATACAACAACCCTTCATACATTACACACTTAAACAAAGCTCACAATGGCTACATGTAAAGATTCTCACAATGTGTGCGAGTACTGTGACTTGGTCTTGTCAGCTCTCCTCTCCTCTCCATCCTCTCCTCTCTCTTCTCTCTCCTCTCTCTTCTCCTCCTCTCTCTCTTCTCCTCATCCTCTCTCTTATCTCTGCTCTAGTCTGTAGCTCAGATTGTGTTCATTATTGTCGTACATTACATTACTTATGGTCTAAATAAGTCTTCAAGTGTGTCGTTAGTCGCCTTTCAGAAATAAAGGCACTCATAGGATCAAAGATACGTGCACAACTGTTAACGATCTGTAATATTTGGTACTATTCTTTAGTCATTCTGTTTATGATGTACTTGTAAGTGACTGTTTTTCAGTTATATTTGTTGTTAAAGCATAATGGTAATAAACAACTCAGTCCAACCCACTGAATGTTGTGGTGTGTTCAGCCGGTGATTCATTCTGTTCCTTCAGTCTCAATCCTCCAAGCTGAGCAGATGTTCCTCCAGAGCTCTCTGTTGGTTCTCCTAGCAGCACACCTGGAAGGTCCTCCAGCCCCCTGGGTCCCAGCAGGTCTCTATGGGGTCCTGCCCCCTGACGTGGGCCCAGTCTTCAGTCCCTCCCTCCGCCTCTTCCTCACCTCACTGGTGGCGTGGTGGACCAGCTCAGACCTCTGGAGATATTGCCTCCCCACACGTCAACAAAAACTGAATATTTAGAATTATGATTAATAAACGACATATATGATCGAATGGTTACGCTGATGACAGCTCATGGACAAAATATATAGTTTGAAGTGAGGTGTGTGTGTGTGTGTGTGTGTGTGTGTGTGTGTGTGTGTGTGTGTGTGTGTGTGTGTGTGTGTGTGTGTGTGTGTGTGGTGAGAGAGTTCAACTCCCAGATGAAAGGTACTGTGTTTGATCCCCAATGTCTGCAGCCTACCCTGTATTATCCGATAGAGCAAGATGCCCCCTAACCCCTCCCTGATCCATTAACACATATATCCTTAAACACTGTCTAACCCCTCCCTGATCCATTACCACATACATCCTTAAACACTGTCTAACCCCTCCCTGATCCATTAACACATATATCCTTAAACACTGTCTAACCCCTCCCTGATCCATTACCACATATATCCTTAAACACTGTCTAACCCCTCCCTGATCCATTACCACATATATCCTTAAACACTGTCTAACCCCTCCCTGATCCACTACCACATATATCCTTAAACACTGTCTAACCCCTCCCTGATCCATTACCACATATATCCTTAAACACTGTCCAACCCCTCCCTGATCCATTACCACATATATCCTTAAACACTGTCTAACCCCTCCCTGATCCATTACCACATATATCCTTAAACACTGTCTAACCCCTCCCTGATTCATTACCACATATATCCTTAAACACTGTCCAACCCCTCCCTGATCCATTACCACATATATCCTTAAACACTGTCTAACCCCTTCCTGATCCATTACCACATATATCCTTAAACACTGTCTAACCCCTCCCTGATCCATTACCACATATATCCTTAAACACTGTCTAACCCCTCCCTGATCCATTACCACTACCACATATATCCTTAAACACTGTCTAACCCCTCCCTGATCCATTACCACATATATCCTTAAACACTGTCTAACCCCTCCCTGCTCCTTGTAACTTGGATACAAATGTCCAACACAGGGAGGGTGTTTACTCATGAGGGCGGGCGGTCGGTCTACAGACCCAACAAATCCTAAAAAAAATGCCACATTTAAAACTCTTGAAAATCATCAGAGGGACACCTGGGACATGTGGAAGCAGAATAAGACGGAATTTGAATTTGTATTTATTTGTCTCTTCATATTATGACTTCATTATCATTAATAACATGCATTTCGATTCCTCAATACAGTAACTCAGGACTTCAATATAACTAATGAAGAGGTACTGTCGTGTTTCAAACACTATTTAGTTCTAAACTGTTTAAGCAGATAACCGGAAGCGCACACGGCAGATTTATGACTCAGTGTCGTATACTTTATTATAATCCAGATAACAACCAGCGCGTAGCGATCCAGGCCGAGCACCAACAATGGGTCCCCCTGGTGGCCATTCTGCCTAATATAGCCTACTTCTACAAACCACCGATAGAAGCCCTCCGCCTAATAGGCCTACACCAATCACATTGTGAACCTGCTAACTGGTAAAAACTACTGGTTAACATTCTGTATTGGGAACAGCACAAGAATATTTGTATCAGAAGGGGCGGGGGGTTATTTCATCAATGAATTTGTGAATAAAGTTCTCCACTTGCAGAGCGCGATAGAACCCGTCCCCGCGTGTCGCTGCTCCTTGCGATCCCCACCATACAGTTATAAACAATACAGTCTATCAACTTATGAATTGTGAATTTTCAAGGTTAACCTCTTTTTAATTCAGCCGAATTTACATTCGCATGGAGGCACCAAAACAAGTGTTTGTTGTCTCTGACTGAAGGTGAACTCGTCGGTCTGGTTCGTCTGCCCTACCCCAGGTCACATTAGGCTACTCGGCGGTTAATAGCACAACCAAAATAGCCCATGTTATCTGGGCACACATTGAGAGGGTTGTTTTACAAAGACTGGTGAAAATATCAGCCACAGTCTAATTCAAGTCGAATATAATTGTATAGCCTAGTTCTTAATCACAGTTAGGCACAAATCACAAAGAAATAATCAAAATTTCTTGTTTTCCCGGGCTCTCTGTTTCGGTTGAACATATTTTAATGCTGCAAAGAAGAGAACACACAGCGAATACGAGGTAGCCTAGACAGTTCATGAATGTGCCCACGTTCAGGTTGAGACGTCAGGGAACTGTGTCGGTGGGGGCGGGGCCAGGGGTTAGGGGAGGATCCAGGGGGTAGGGGCGGAGACGAGAGGATGTCTTGTTCACGAAACGAAACTAAACATTCATAGAAACCAAAGCAAACCGACGTGGAAGCAGCACCCTCTTTCAGGAGAAAAATAAAACGCATTTTGGAACAAATTGTCTGACAGACAGAAAACACAACAAGGTGAGTAAAGCAGCACAAGATAAGGAATTGATGGAATTAGAAATATCAAATTGCTCAATACATAAACCTTATCGTCTGTGTCTAGGTATGGCCTCTGCTAACACTTCCTGGTCTGAGGAGGACTTTTCATGTTCCATCTGTCTGGATGTGTTCAGCAGCCCGGTTACCACACCATGTGGACACAACTTCTGCAGAACTTGTATTACAAAGTTCTGGGATGAACAAGTCAAGTACAAATGCCCTGTTTGCAACAAGATTTTCGACACAAAACCTGATCCACAGGTCAACACCCTCTTATCAGAGCTGGCTGCTCAGTTTAGAACAACCGTACGAGTTAAAGAGCAGCCTTGTGTTGAACCAGCAGAAGTTCCCTGTGACGTCTGTACTGGGACCCAGCAAAAGGCTGTGAAGTCCTGCCTAGAGTGTTTTATGTCTTTCTGCCAAACCCACCTGGAGCCACATCAGAGAGTCGCAGTCCTGAAGGGACATCGGCTGGTCGAGCCTATGGACCGTCTGGAAGACAGGATGTGTAAGAAACACAACCGACTTCTGGAGCTCTTCTGCCAGACTGAAGAGGTGTGTGTGTGTCAGTTTTGCACAGAGTCAGACCACAAGTCCCATCCTGTTGTACCTCTAAAGGAGGAATATGAAGTGAAGACGGCCCAGCTGGGGAAGATAGAGGCTGAAGTTCCGCAGATGATCCAGGAGAGGAAACAAAAGATTAATGAGATCAAAGACAGAGTAGAACTGAGCAACAAAGTTGCAGACAGAGAGATAGCCATTGGTGGGCAGGTCTTCACTGCTCTGATAGGCTGTGTTGAAAAGTGCCGGGATGAATTTAACCAAACGGTTCAAGAGAAACTGAAATCCACAGAGAAACAAGCTGAAGACCTCATCAAAGAGCTGGAGCAGGAAATAGAAGATCTGACCAATAGATGCTCAGAGGTGAAGCAGCTCTCACACACTAAAGACCACCTCCACTTCCTCCAGACCTTCAGATCCCTGAAGGATCCTCCACCCACCAGGGACTGGACCACGGTGGAGGTCCGTCCTCCGTCATACGTAGGGACCTTGAGGAGATCCCTGGATCAGCTGGAGGAGACACTGAACATGGAGATGAAGAAGCTGTTTGATGATGCTGAACTGAAGAGGGTCCAGAAGTATGAAGTAGATGTGACTCTGGATCCTGATACAGCTCATCCCCATCTCATCCTGTCTGAGGATGGGAAACAAGTACATGATGGAGTTGTGGAGAAGGTACTCCCAGACAACCCTAAGAGATTTACACAGTATATGTTTGTTCTCACGAGGCAGAGCTTCTCCTCAGGGAGATTTTACTTTGAGGTACAGGTTAAAGACAAGACTTGTTGGTGGTTAGGAGTGGTCAGAGAGTCCATCAACAGAAAAAGAGGGACCACGTGGACCCCTGAGACGGGTTACTGGACTCTTCACTACAACAAGGATGGGTTTGTATTTATAGGTAGCCCTCCTCTCCGTCTCCCTCTGAGAGCTGAGCTCCAGAAGGTGGGGGTGTTTGTTGATTATGATGAGGGTGTGGTCTCCTTCTATGATGTGGAAGCCAGGGTTCATATCTACTCTGTTACTGGCTGCACCTTCAGTGAGCCTCTCTATCCACTCCTCTGCCCATATAACCGTGGTTATGAAGGTAGCAACTCTGCCCCCCTGATCATCTCACCTGTCAATCAAACAGACTAGGACCTTTGTTTGATAATAAAACAAAGAAACAACCAAAACAACTAATGTTGATTACTGAATTAGAATCTCTACTATGGGAGGTCTGAGAGAACTGCTTTAATGTCGTACTGCTGACATTTAACGAGGAGATGTTCTTTAAGAACATGATCACAGTTGTTGAATTCAACCCATTATGAATGGTTGAATTACACATTATATTTTGTCTGTTTTGTTTCCAGATCTTTTTACACATTTAATGCTATAAAGTTGTTAAAAGTTGCAGTTATATAGAACATAAGAGGACTAACATGTTAAGAGGACTAATTTGTACAAAATAATAGTTAATCGTTTTTTAACATTGCCATCCGTTTTAATTTCTGAATAGTGAATGACAAAAGAACACAATGTCCTTACACGTGTATTGAATTTTTTTTAAATCTGTAGGCCTACCTGCGTTATCTAAAATCGATATATTCCAGTCTAATAGTGTCCAGTAGAATCACTGTCTCAGGGTAATACAAAAAATAAATGTGTTTGTTGCCTCAAACCTTTATTTTGATCATTTCGAGATTGATGGAACGTTTTATTTCAGTAAAGAATTTTAAAAGTTGGTAGTTGATGAACCAGTAAAACTGAAATCTCCACCATACAACCCTTCATGTATTAAACACTTAAAGAAGGTCACAGTGACTACATGTAAAGATTCTCCCCATGTGTGTGAGTACCGTGACTTTGTCTTGTCACCTCTCCTCTCCTTTCTTCTCGTCTCCATCCTCTCCTCTCTTCTTCCTCTCTCTTCTTTATTCATCTTCATTAAGTGTGTTCACATGTCAAAAGTCACCCCATTTAGATGAATCTAGAATAGATGTTGGACAACTGAACTCCCACTGGGTGAGTTCGGCTGTAGTGAATCACTATGGTGACGGTGACGCTCCCGCTCGTGCGGAGTCCTCCTCCCATAACCACGCCCACTGACTGCCTGGACGACGCGATGAGAGGGAGAACCCCGACGCTGTTGGCACGAGAGCCGTGGACCTCGATACCTATGAGCAGCCAGCAGCGTGGGAATGAACAATCCCAGCCATCACACGTTTGATTATGTGTGTCAACTTCTCCCTGATGGTCTGAATAAGTCGCAAAGTGTGTCGTTAGTCGCCTTTTAAATAAAGTCGCAAAGAGAGTCAATGATACGTGAACAACTGTTAATGATCTGTAATGTTTGATAGGCCTACTATTATTTTAGTCATTCTGTTTATTGTGCACTTGTACTTTTATTCGTTGTTAAAGCATAATACTAATAAACAACTCAGTCGAACCAACTGAATGTTCTCGTGTATCCTTTAGTACTTGCTGTCTTCAGAGCTTGGTCAAAATAGTGTTGCTGTGAATATGTGAATGGCATCTTCACTATGTTAAACCATATTTTAAAAGATGCACATGTTCCTGTCTGCCTGTTAGCCCTGTAATAGTCTACAGCTGTGGCTCGTAGGTTAATTGAGCCACACCCATTCTGGTGCTCCTTAAGAGGGCCAGAGTTCTACACGGGAGGGACGCTTGAGTTGTGCAAGTGACTCGACTGTTGTGGTATTGTTTGTTTTAAGTAAGAATATGTTTTTCACCAACAACATTGTGCATGAAGTTGATTGAAATTGATACCGGTGAGACACGTTATCGAAAGAAGATGTGAGTAAATTAATTTCTATGCTTTATTTAGACAATATCATATTGAAGCTCATGTAAATACCTTATTGGACTACATATTTGTAGTGCTAACACCAGTCCTCAATAGCTTCTTCTCCACGGAGTGGTGAACAGGTTTATCTGGGTTAATCTGTCGTCGTGGTTTTACCACTCCGCCCGCCATTACCAATGTAATCTGAACTTTTATCTGTATGGAGATTCTTTCATGAACCACATCCAGAGTGCAACCCGGTTTACCTTGTCTCTGAATAAACCACGTTTTGATCCGTTAACACTCCGATTCATGACCTACCCCGAAACAACGATACCATCAAAATTATGTTTCAACAGTGTAGAACCTTATTGATTTCAGATGTTTGTGTTCAGTTCATGCATTTTATTTGCTATTGGTTGATTGTTTCCATGGTTGAGGAAATCTGGAATTGAAACATGGCACACGGCATGCTCTGAATTTAGCCTTGGTTCTTTGATGCGCTAATAGTAAATAAACTGCTTAGTGAAGTTCTGCCGACCTATTAGTGACCACTAGAGAGCGATAGAGTGGCGGTTTCCTCACATTTTTAGTGATCTAGCAATGATGCAAAGAAAGAGTTAATTTCTCATGTATCTAACTTTTACCAAACTAACACCATGTATGATGGCATCAAATCATGGTGATCGTGTTCATTGGGGATTCACTGTATTATACATAATAGTTCACAATAAACGCGTTTGGCTTCCTCACAGACTGATTGGCTTAGAGCTGCTGACGTCATCAGTGCCGTTCATGCATTGCCTTGAATCACGGACCCTTATACTCGTTAATTATTGCGTTGAACGTAGTTTGATAACACGCTATATGTTGTTGACATATAGTGGTACTTCTGTAGGCTTCTTATATTTAAAGGAAGTTTTCCCCGTAAAACCGCTGATGAGAGAGATATTTCTGGGAATCGGTACTGTAGGTCGAACTTATTGTAGGTATCGCTTCTCGGCCTTTTGGCTAAGATCAAGTGTAGTATCTGTTCTTATCAGTTTAATATCTGATACGTCCCCTACCCGGGGACCATATATTAAATTGATTTTTGGAACTGGGAGATGGAAAAGGGGCTTGCTCCGTCCACTCCACGCATCGACCTGGTATTGCAGTACCTCCAGGAACGGTGCACCCCCTCTCACTGTTACTATGAATGAGTGCATTTCAGAGCTCACACCAAGCCGTCAACACGACTGTAGTGCTCGTTTAAATATTTCAGTTTCTTAGCAAATTTTTGTTTTGGTTTAGACTTTGATGTCGTCTTTTTAATTGAAACTGCTTAAACGTTGTCGAAAAAGGTTACGAGGGGATATTGGTGACCTTGGGTGTCTTGAAAGGCACCTCTAAATTAAATGTATTATTATTTAATTTATTTGATTTTATGCCGTATTTAGACCATATGATGTTCAAGCTAACATAACATCAGTGCGTCATTCGACCACAGATTTGTTGCGCTAATACCAGTCCGGAACCAGTTCTAGATGAATCAATTCCACAATGTAACACACACACACACACACACACACACACACACACACACACACACACACACACACACACACACACACACACACACACACACACACAGGTTAATTTGAATGACTTTCTTCATTCTGAAGTATGAATCTAAATCAGTCAAATCAGACTCCTCCCTTTAAAAGGAGGGATGTCATTAAAGATCAAACACGGAGCTGAAATAGACCCTTAATGTTACCAAGGCGACCAGAGGGCGCCGAACCTGTGTTGAGTTTAATTTATTAGCTCACCTGCTGCATCTCGCGCGCCGAGTGGTTCTTTAATTGGTAAATTGGTTGCATCTGGTGCGTTTCACTTAAGAGAGAACCGGGCAGTACGTTGGAGTCCTCCACTGTTTGGCCGTGTAGCGTCTCCCAAACGCGGTACGTTGTTGTGTTCCCAGAAACCAGAACGTGTGTGTAGTGTTCTGTTGAGCTCTGTTGTGACGTATTTGTCATTTCTTCCTGTTTCACAGGTTAAAGACTTTTTGAAGTAAAGAGGAGCATCTCATCTGGACCTGATGTGAGTAGAAATGTGAAGCAAAGCACAGCTGCGTTGACTTGTATGTTGAATATAAACACTGACAATGAGTGAAGGAAATCTGGGATTCTGGTGGTTAAACTCATTTGAAATTTATATAATGATTCTACCTGAAACTAACATTTTAGAGACTATACATTCAAACTTGTCAAAGGAAAAAGTAAATCACTCTTGACTAAGTCAAATAATTAGCTATTTATATTAAAAAGCTGGATTAGTTAAAGGTTGTATAGGTGATTTGCTTTTTTGGCCATTTTTGCAAAATTACTTGAAATCCTTATCATAACCCGCTTACAGCCACTGAGTTAGAAGTACTGACATGAAAATTAAACAAGTCAATCATCTGTGGAACGGGCAGGGCTCGAAAAACTCCAGCCAATCATTTCCATTGCCACCGAGTTGCATTGGACAGTAAGTACGTCAATCAAACGGTCGTACTGCACTCCCCCTCCCCCGCGCCCCGCGCGCGACCCCTTCGTGCAGTACTCGTGACCCAGAGCTCGTGACCCAGAGCAAGCTCCTGTTTGTTGTTATCCTGCGGTAGCTACTGGAACTAGTTAATCCACATTTGGACCTAGCAGTAGAAGACAATTTCCATGGCAGACAAGACGCCACCATCCCCACCACCACCACCACCACCAGCAAAGAGAAGGAAAACTCTTTTTCAGAGAGTAATTGATAATAAAAACGCTGAAAGAGAAAAACTGAAATCAAGAATAATCCTAGGCGCTGCTTTCGAACGTTGGCGGCAACTGAAGGACGAGAAGGGTCTAAAAACCGATGCTTGTGTGGCGGTTGACCTAGTTTCAAAGTTTATACCGTTTATACTCGGTAATACCGGTGTGGAGACGAGTGTATTACTCGGTGTGAAAATGTCCACACCGCGGCAACCCTAGTGAAAACCAGGACTTCCAATACAATTATATGAAACAAACATACATTTTCTAAAAATAGTAATGATTTATGTGACCGTTTAATGTTTATAACATCTGGTCCAACCATTGCAGCGAGAACGTATTCTCAGCAGGGGGTGCTGGGAAAAAAAACAACTCTGCACTAGACTCGCAACTCGTTACATTGATAAAAAAAGATGTATAGCAGCGCAGCTCAATTACACCAGTGCATGCGCGGACAGTTGAAAATCGATCGTTCACATCCAGCTGCTCACAGAACAAGTTTAGCGCACCACCGCTACCCTCACACTTTTTCATATAACCTTTTTTCAGCACTAGGTCATATGAGCATTAAATAAATGCTGCGTCTCAAAATGCCTTGGACAGCAGCGAGGATGACTCGCTTTGCCACGGGCCGAAACAGTTCGGAGCGACCACAGCCAGAGCGAACACAGCGGGGCAGAGGAGTGTCAGGAATAGTCTTTGGTGTACACATCAGTACGGCCTATTTGCACTACTGTTTAGTGGCAATGCAGTGTTTTATTCGATGCCTTTTTATTTTCGTATATTATTTCAATGAATACAATTTATTTATTCATAAAAAACGGATCTGGTCTTCAAATCTTTTTTCCAAATATAGGTCGTCTTACAATGGGGTTTGTGTTTATATTCGGACCAATACGGTACAGCGGGCGCTCACATGACGTTAAGCATTTCCTGGTGCATAATGTGACGCTTCAGAACCTAAAATCCCGTTTCTCCCCGTTGACACGACAACACATAACCGGCGTTTTCAGAAATCTCCACTTTGGCCGGAGTGTTTAGAAATGATAGTTTTCTGTGATAAGACAGGGCCTCGGACAGGGGGTGTTGCAGCACCCCCAGCACTCCTACTTCCCGCGGTACTGGGTGCAACTTACAGCTGAATGTAGTGCCATGTTGTTAAACGAAAACCTACGCTAGCCTGGCTCGCTCTCGCGCATCTCTGTTCGCGCTCGTGCATGATTGCGCGTCCAGGTACTTGGAATGGGTGGAGTCAGAGTCAGCGTTGAAGGAGAGGGGGTAGGACCATTTGAGTTGTGTATTTTCAAAATCTGCTGGCGTTTCCCAAATCACCTACCCAACCTTTAATTATCTTAAACATTATTTAAAAGTTGGATGATTCCAAAAGCCCTGAATTTGTATTGTCATTCATTTATCTGATTTAATGGAGATGGTAGATGTTGAACTGTGAGACAGTTCCAAATTTGGGGACAATAATGAGTAAACTGTTCATTCCTTGAAAGGTCTATCATGGATATTTTACTGCAGTTCTGTGAGTATCCCAACTTCACCATGAAGATGAACTGCGAACTGTAAGTCAATAGTTTCTCATTACTCTTGGGCACATTGCTGTATTTTGGCTTCCTGGTGAGTTAACCCGTTAGCTGAAGGTTGATCTGAGTAGTAAGGATGTTTTATTGGTTCATGGGTTACTTAGGTGTTTGGTTTATGTTGGTTTTAATGGTTTTTTAAAACGTTTACAGGTTCTAAGTTATTGTTGTAAGCTGGAGTAATGGGTTGGGTTCTGATGTCTTCAGTCTTCTTTCCAGCTACTCTCCTGAGCTCTGCATCATCTTCACATGAGTGTTTCTTTACTGATGAGGGTGTGGTCTGAGTGAGCAGAGGTACATACTGGGATACAGAGCTGTCTGAAGTCTACAGGTCTGTAGACACGCCCCCTCTGGGGAAACTGAGTGTTTGAGAAACCGCCATGACGTCGGTTACATGGACTAGAATGTTCTTCAAGATGGAGACAGGGATTCAGAAGGAGAAACACCAGGGGGAGATGAGGGGGCTCCTCATCTCAACGACTAAAACACAACTTCAGTCTGACACCGAGAACCATGGAACACATTCAACAGTCCCCTCCAGGCATCTTGACTCCTCAGGAACAGATTGATTTCCAAGAAGGTCTTATTTGGGGGCCATTCCAAGATGGATCCTGCTCCTCAAGAGCCCCCCCCCTCCACTGGGTGGTCTTCTGAACAGATGACCTCCTTCCTATCCTCAGGCTGACTAAAGCTGCACCGTTTGCATCTGTGAAGGCCCCTCATTCAGGAAACCACTGGACTACAAACACATGACTTCAGAGATGTTGAATCAACCTGGAACACAATTTGGAGACGCCAAGCATGATCCATCACCAATGTGGGACGCCACTGAAGAATGTTTTACATAATTTATGTCTCTGGAGACAATGATGGTTCTGTTCTGTGTGTCCTGGCAGGAGTGCCGGGGTTGGATGATGGAATGTTATTTGGCAGGAGGTTTTTACCCTCCATGAGTGTTGGGCCTTTTATGGCTCAGTGGTGTGTGGGTTTGACATGAGATGGATGACTTTTTAGCATCGCTAGGGTTCTATGTGTGTGTCCCCCCCCCTAACTCACACCTTGCAGGGGGTTCTACGTGTGTTTGGTTCTTTCTGGCATGGGGTTCTACTTGTGTTTGATTCTATCTGGCATGGGGTTCTACTTGTGTTTGGTTCTATCTGGCATGGGGTTCTACTTGTGTTTGGTTCTATCTGGCAGGGGGTTCTACTTGTGTTTGGTTCCATCTGTGAGGGGGTTGTATATCTCTTGTATTACCACAACGAGACGGTGGGGGTTATCTGAGCCATGGTTGAGAAGGAATTGGGGGATAGGAAATTTGGCTTTGACTCGCTGAAGTACATGAACTGCGACATGCCGCCGGTTGCCGCGAGGCACCATCGCCCTGCAGCGGTCAGCCGGCAGCGAGCGGTTTTACGTGCGTGTCCTGGGTGCTACGTGTGTGTGTGTCCTGCTTGCTTTGACAGTGATAATGTTCATACGGGGGTCTGTGTGGTTGGCTTGGGGTATTGGAAAGGTCAACTAAATCATACCTGATGGACGGCCATATGTTTACCTGAGGCCTCCAGTAGCCATGAGGAGCCCGGAGCGACACTCCGAGCGATATCCAACGCACTGGGCAGGAAGGAGAGTGTCCAAATCAAGTGTCAAAGGATGCAAGCGGCGTGTTCAGATCAGCGACTTCAAACTAGGAATACACCAATCAGGATCAATGGAGGATGGACACCAAAAGGAGAGTCTGACGTTGGAAAGGGACCTCAATGGATTTTCAAGATGACCTTCAGACCTGTAGTGAGGCGGTTCTTCCTACCTGGCTGGTTTGATGGAGTGCCCTGTGGATCTTGTCTTGCTCTCAGTTGCACGTCTTCTCAGGCTGAACCGTATTTGTTTCGTACAGGACTAGCTGAACGATTGGTTCCCTTAAATCAGAACCAATCTGGGAACCCCAACTAGTGCGCTCTCAAGCTGCTCTTCAGCTGAGGAGGTAAGGGAACCTTCACTGGGGCTTGAAGGTATATAGAGAACGTTTTCAAAGTGTTACATGGTACTCTGATGAAGACTGTTGTGTTCCACTGGCTGAGGGGAAGAACCCTCACATCTTCCTCTTGGCCTTTCTCCTCTGAGAATCCTGGCGCCATCTTGAAGGATATTCCAGCTCATGTAACTGATGTCACGACAGATTCTCAAACACTTGGTTTCTCCTGAGGGGGCGTGTCTATAGAACTGAAGACTTCAGACGGCACTGTATCCCAGCATGAATCTCTGCTCACTCAGCCCACACCCTCATAAGTAGGATGCAACACTCTTTCGATTGAGATGTAGAGTTGTATAAGTAATGAGGGAGTAGACAAAGGTGATTAGAACACCATGTCAAGTCTAACTCTTTAAACCATGAAGATGGTTGGATAGTTCAGGAATTGGGCTTCATTTTATTATGGGCAGTCCTTTCACTCAGATGCCCACTTCTCACTGGAGCTGTACATGTGAGGCAGTCAGGGTGAAGTTGCAGGGTTATGGTCAGCTCTCTGTGAGCTCAACGTTTAGATTTGCTCTGTATGGCTTGTACCATGAATAATCTAGATAATTGTTCTGTTTATTGTAAAATGTAGACACGTTTTGTAGAAAAATGTAGAAAACGTAGACAGTTTTGTATTGGATAATTCCATTGTTTTTAGGCAAGGATTTGAGGTTTAAATTCGTAGACGTGCATGGTAGTTTGGTTCTTCGTACGGTTTTGAGTGGCATAACTTGTACACACTGGGGGCATAATAATGTATAGGTACACTGAATAGTAGTTATGACCAAAAGCATCAAACGGATGGCATCAAGGTAAGTCTGTTGGCTGTGTTTTAGTGAAGACCATCGCTGGACTTCAGGATCTTCCTCCGTTCAGCTCAAGGTGAGGCGCTGGTTCTGTTTTTTTCTTTGGTCGGTTCCGGCTGGAATGTTCGGATTCCAGTCGGACGGTTTGTGCTTCCCGCCGTGGAAGGTTCTGAGTGTGGTCAGTTGATTTAGTCTCAATGGTTAGCATAGAACGTTGTAGTCTTGACAACCCTAAGAACCCACCCGGTAGTTAGTTGGATGCGAGTCCCCTGAGGGAATCTGGCGGAACTTTCTGGTTTGTGTTTGCGTAACATAGAGCCGTTGCCAACGGAAACTATTTTCGGTTTCCATTGGGAATTGTTCCCCCTCATCTTAAACAACTTAAGTTTGATATTAAATACATACTGACACGTACATCTTACAATATGTTGATAATATCCGATGGTTGCGCTGTACTTTTAACCACGTTGACGGGACTCTCGCTGCGTACAGAAGAGCGTTCTACTTGCGGGCCCATTTCTGACCGTCAGTGAAGGCTGAAAATCATTTCAAGGTGGAAGACAATTTGGCATTTCTTCAAGGGAACCCAGCACCTGAATATGGCTGAGTATATTTGATTTCATATCGATAATGCTTAGGGTTCTTTGGTACTTCAGCTTTTGTACGTTCTAAATATCTGGTGGCATTAATTGCCACAGAAGTTAAACCCTACCAAATGGAATGACGCTAAACAACGACTTTGGTGCTGAGTTACCAACTGGATAATATCAAAGCTAAAATAATGCCGTCTTTCCTACATGTTACAGTAGAAGAAACTTGAGAACTGAACAAGGTTAAAAAGGTAACGTGTAGTTTGTCCCAAGGTGTCTGCCTCCTCACCCAGAGCCAGACCTCCACCTCCTCACCCAGAGCCAGACCTCCACCTCCTCACCCAGAGCCAGACCTCCACCTCCTCCACCAGAGCCAGACCTCCACCTCCTGTCAGAAGTCCTCCAGAACTGGTCAGTGCTCTGTGTGAGTAGTCTTCTCGGCTTGGTTTCAATGCATGGGCTGAAACACTTCTTTAAACGTGTGGACTGCTCTGTCTTCATTCTCAATACGGGATGCTCATGTCTTTTCTAGCCTTGAGTTATACAATAATAGTTTAATTGTGTAACTCGGTTTCGGATGAGTCAAATAAGTTATTGTTGGGCAAATGCTAATATAATCCTGCTGCTGTAGCTGAAAGGCGAGGCGGAGAGGCTGGTAACCGGAGGCTTGTGGTGCCAGGATGGACCGGAGACTGAGGCTGGAGACCAGGGGCCTGCAGCACCGGACAAGGGGGGACCGTCACCAAGCTCATCTGAAACACTAAAGTCCTCTGTAGTTTAGGTCTGGTTTTGATCCTCTTATGACTTTAAATCTGTGCCAATCTGTAATTTGAGTTAATTCACATGGGGGAGTTATATGAGCCATTATTCTTACTAGTGCTGCTACGACCATAGTGGATTAATTGCTGAACGTCTCGATCTGTAGACGTTGTCTAATTCAAGTGTTTAAATATGTTTAAATTCGTCTTCCATTTTACAAGTGAACCTCAGATGCAGGAGGTGGGGTGTGTTGCGTCCCCAGGTGATTTACTGCTGAGACCAACTGTGTTTGTAACCAGACCAGGAATCCATGGCTGAAGGAGCTGATGGAGGAGCCGTGCTGAAGGCCCTGCCTGGGGGAGGAGCTGATGGAGACCCTGCCTGGGGGAGGAGCTGATGGAGGCCCTGCCTGCTGGAGGAGCTGATGGAGGCCCTGCCTGGTGAAGGAGCTGATGGAGGCCCTGCCTGCTGGAGGAGCTGCTGGAGGAGCCGTGCTGAAGGCCCTGCCTGGTGGAGGAGCTGATGGAGGCCCTGCCTGGTGGAGGAGCTGATGGAGGCCCTTCCTGATGGAGGCCCTGCCTGGTGGAGGAGCTGACGGAGGCCCTGCCTGGTGAAGGGGCTGATGGAGGAGGAGCTGGTGGAGACCCTGCCTGGTAGAGACCCTGCCTGGTAGAGGATGTCTGTCGTGAGGTAGATGGAGCCTGACTCAAGTGATCATCACACTCACTGCCACTTCTCGTAGAAATCTGCTACCACAAACTACCGGAGTTTGGTATATTAACGGACAACTACATCTGCTTTACCACATGTTGAAGCAGGACTTTCGCTGTTTGTTCCAGACCAGGACTCGTCCGAGGAGAGTTGATGGTTGAGCTGAGACGCTGGAGGACGACTAGGAATCGACCAACAAGGATTCCTCATAAGTTTGCATTTACTTAAAATTGTTGACTTAAAGGGCAAAATACAGCGGTTACTTTGACATGCGTTAACAAACTACCGCTGTGTTTTCTTACTAGAACGTGTTTCTGGAGCGGAGGCGAGCTGGCAGGGGAGCCGTGAATCTGGAGGATGACCATCACTCTACCAACATGGATTGTAAGTTTGCATTAACCTAACAAAGTGGATATAAAGGGCTTAAAAATAAGACAAACTACTTGTTTGTTACCAGACGTTGGGGCCAGACTTGTGCTGTTTGTTCCTGACCAGGCCTCTGAGGAGAGCTGATGGAGGAGCCAAGACTCTGGAGGACGACATCACTCTACCAACAAGGATCCGTAAGTTTGCATAAAGTAAACGGAGTGGACTTGTGGTAACCAGGATTAGTTTGTCCAGTACAAGTTAAGGCATACTACTGTGGTTGGTTACCAGACAAAATACAGCTGCTACTTTGTTACTTGTAACCAGACCAGGAATCTGGAGGACTGACGGAGAAGCTGTACATCTGGAAGGCAAATCCTGAGGACAACCAGGACTCTACCATCAAGGATTCCTCGTAAGTTTGCATTATCTGGACATAGTGGACCGTGTCGGGAGTTCAACTCTCAGACCAATGGTGCCGGGTTCAAGTCCTCTGAATACAGTGATGCGTCCTTGAGAAAGGAGCCCTAAAGCCTGCCTGCTCCTTAATGACGGCTCTTTGGTTCAGATAATGTTGCATCTTTTGAATGTTGAACCTAATCCATGTCCTTGTTTGGTCCGGGCAGACACACCTGAGCTGAACCCCACCTGATCCTGTTTGGTCGGGGGCAGACACACCTGAGCTGAACCTCCCCTGATCCTGTTTGGTCGGGGGCAGACACACCTGAGCTGAACCCCACCTGATCCTGTTTGGTCGGGGGCAGACACACCTGAGCTGAACCCCACCTGATCCTGTTTGGTCGGGGGCAGACACACCTGAGCTGAACCCCACCTGATCCTGTTTGGTCGGGGGCAGACACACCTGAGCTGAACCCCACCTGATCCTGACACCCTGCTGGTCCCGTCTCCTCAGTTCTTCTGAGCCTCGTCCTCCAGAAGACCTGCTGAGCTCAGCGGTCTGAGGCTGATGGATCAATGACCTCCAGTGGGAGTGATCTTCTTGACCCCACATGTACCCGTGTGCTTCCGCACGCCTTTCCCTCACTACTTCCTTAACCTCACTACTTCCCTAACCTCACTACTTCCCTATCCTTCCTCTTCTTCTTCCTTCTCCGTGGTTCGAACCTGTGTCTTCCTGCCCTCAGAGGGTTCAGCGTTAGGGTTGAGAGTCAGGGTTTAGAGTCAGGGACAGAGCTGGTCAGGGAGGACTGGTTTTAAACAAACCTCTTCACTTGCTTTCTGAATAGCGACATTTTGAAATGTTTCATTTGGGAAAATGTTTTCCTCTGCATTCCTTTAGAAAAACATGTGTTGAACTTCTGTCAAGTGTTTTTGTGTATATTAAAATCCTACATTGATTGTTTGGTGCTTTTCATTTAATTGTCCATAAACTTGGTTA
This sequence comes from Gadus morhua, assembly GCF_902167405.1. Classification (NCBI taxonomy): domain Eukaryota; kingdom Metazoa; phylum Chordata; class Actinopteri; order Gadiformes; family Gadidae; genus Gadus; species Gadus morhua. The sequence goes on from NC_044068.1 coordinate 3,470,583, forward strand.
ATGTCAAGCTAAACTCCTGCAATACATTGAATTTACATGATGAATGTTATTCAGCATTGTTCACATAATCCATTTTGTAAAAATATAAAACATCCAATGTACATACTGCCCTCTCAGTCCAGGTCTAACATCAATGTACTATTATGGAAGCATACATGTCGCAAAATTCAAATGGCAATGCAATTTGCAATTCAATAAGTCATTACATTATGCAATTGAATAATTGAATTTGTAAATATGTTATTCAAAGTGTATTTTAAAATGCAAAGTGACAGTGTAATCAATAAAATTAAGTTGTAACCATAAAAATATAACATTTTGTCAATTTTTCTGAGTTCCTTGATTCAAATTGTAAAGCTATAGGGTCCCTGTGATTGCAATGCTCTTCGCCACGCTCCGTGTGTTGCGAAATTCAAATTACATTTCAATCCGCAAAACGTTTTGCAAAATATTATGCAAAACACTCTGGCACTTTATTTCCTAGTGTGTTTTATTAATGGCCCTTTATTTGATGATGCTGTACTGAAGAGGGTCCAGCAGTATGAAGTAGATGTGACTCTGGATCCTGATACAGCTCATCCCAAGCTCATCCTGTCTGAGGATGGGAAACAAGTACATTGTGGAGGCGTAGCGAAGGTACTCCCAGACAACCCTAAGAGATTTACAAAGTATACATTGGTTCTCACGAGGCAGAGCTTCTCCTCAGGGAGATTTTACTTTGAGGTACAGGTTAAAGACAAGACTGCATGGTGGTTAGGAGTGGTCAGAGAGTCCATCGACAGAAAATGTGAGACCACATGGACCCCTGAGACGGGTTACTGGACTCTTTTCTACTACAAGGATAGCTTTGTATTTATAGATAACCCTCCTCTCTGTCTCCCTCTGAGAGCTGAGCTCCAGAAGGTGGGGGTGTTTGTTGATTATGATGAGGGTCTGGTCTCCTTCTATGATGTGGAAGCCAGGGATCATATCTACTCTGCTACTGGCTGCACCTTCAGTGAGCCTCTCTATCCATTCCTCTACCCAGCTCCCCGTGATTATAGAGGTAACAACTCTGCCCCCCTGATCATCTCACCTGTCAATCAAACAGACTAGGACCTTTGTTTGATAATAAAACAAAGAAACAACCAAAACAACTAATGTTGTTTACTGAATTAGAATCTCTACTATGTGAGGTCTGAGAGAACTGCTTTAATGTCGTACTGCTGACATTTAACGAGGCGATGTTCTTTAAGAACATAATCGCAGTTGTTGAATCAACTCATTATACATGGTTCGATAACAATATATCTTATTCATGTTTCCTCCTGTTTTTTTATACGTTTAATGCAATTACATAGTTACAGTCGCAGTCATGTAGAATATTTTGACTTGATTAATTTGTATAATAATGATCCTATAACCCCTTACTTAAAATGTCTATTTGTTTAACTTCAGAACACTTTTCTGATTTATTTTATTAAAATGGAAAGGCAAAAAAATGTAATGTGTGGGCCTACATTATCTTTTTAATTGATCTTTTCACTGGAATAGGTACAATCCAGTCCAACAGTGTTGTGTAGAAATACTTTCTCAGTGGGAGACAAAAAATAAATTAGTTTGTTGACAAAATCTACATTTTGATCATTTTGAGATTGCTGGAATGTTTAAAATCACTGCATTTTTTTAAACTTCTTACATTTTTTAACCAGTAATTGACTTAATCTCCACCATACAACAACCCTTCATGTGGTACACACTTAAACAAAGCTCACAGTGGCTACATGTAAAGATTCTCCCAATGTGTGTGAGTACCGTGACTTGGTCTTGTCAGCTCTCCCCTCCTCTCCATCCTCTTCTCTCTCCATCCTCTTCTATCTCCTCTTTCTTCTCTCTCCTCTCTCCTCTTCTCTCTCTTCTCCTCCTCCTCTCTCTTATCTCTGCTCTAGTCTGTAGCTCAGATTGTGTTCATTATTGTCGTACATTACATTACTTATGGTCTAAATAAGTCTCCAAGTGTGTCGTTAGCAGCCTTTCAGAAATAAAGGCACTCATAGGATCAAAGATACGTGCACAACTGTTAAGGATCTGTAATATTTGGTACTATTCTTCAGTCATTCTGTTCATGATGTACTTGTAAGTGACTATTTTTCAGTTACATTTGTTGTTAAAGCATAAAGGTAATAAACAACTCAGTCCAACCCACTGAATGTTGTCGTGTGTTCAGCCGGTGATTCATTCTGTTCCTTCAGCCTCAATCCTCCAAGCTGAGCAGATGTTTCTCCAGAGCTCTCTGTTGGTTATCCTAGCAGCACACCTGGAAGGTCCTCCAGCCCCCTGGGTCCCAGCAGGTCTCTATGGGGTCCTGCCCCCTGACGTGGGCCCAGTCTTCAGTCCCTCCCTCCGCCTCTTCCTCACCTCACTGGTGGCGTGGTGGACCAGCTCAGACCTCTGGAGACATTGCCTCCCCACACGTCAACAAAAACGGAATATTTTGAATTATGATTAATAAGCTACGTATATGATCGAATGGTTACGCTGATGACAGCTCATGGAACATATATATAGTTTGAAGTGAGGTGTGTGTGTGTGTGTGTGTGTGTGTGTGTGTGTGTGTGTGTGTGTGTGTGTGTGTGTGTGTGTGTGTGTGTGGTGAGAGAGTTCAACTCCCAGTTGAAAGGCACTGTGTTTGATCCCCAATGTCTGCAGCCTGTATTATCCGATAGAGCAAGATGCCCCCTAACCCTTCCTGATCCATTACCACATATATCCTTAACCACTGTCTAACCCCTCCCTGATCCATTACCACATATATCCTTAAACACTGTCTAACCCCTCCCTGATCCATTACCACATATATACTTAAACACTGTCTAACCCCTCCCTGTTCCATTACCACATATATCCTTAAACACTGTCTAACCCCTCCCTGATCCATTACCACATATATCCTTAAACACTGTCTAACCCCTCCCTGCTCCATTACCACATATATCCTTAAACACTGTCTAACCCCTCCCTGATCCTTGTAATTTGGATACAAATGTCCAACACAGGGAGGGTGTTTACTCATGAGGGCGGCCGGTCGGTCTTCAGCCGCAACAAATCATAAAAAAATGCCACATTTAAAACCCTCGAAATTAATCAGAGGGACACCTGTTGAAGCAGAATAAGGCTGAATTTGAATTTGTATTTATTTGTCTCTTCATATTATGACTTCATTATCATTAATATCATGCATTTCGATTCCTCCACAGTTACTCAGGACTTCAATATAACTAATGAAGAGGTACTGTCGTGTTTCAAACACTATTTAGTTCTAAACTGTTTAAGCAGAAAACTGGGGGCGCACACGGCAGACTTATGACTCAATGTCGTATCCTTTATTATAATCCAGATAACAACCAGCGCGTAGCGACCCAGGCCGAGCACCAAGGACTCCCCCTGGTGGCCATTCTGCATAATATACTTCTACAAACCACCGATAGAAGCCCTCCACCTAATACACACCGATCACATTGAACCTGCTAACTGGTAAAAACTACTGGTTAACATTCTGTGTTGGGAACAGCATAGGAATAATTGTATCAGAGGGGGGGGGGGGGGGGGGGGGTTATTTCATCAATGAATTTGTGAATAAAGTTCTCCACTTGCAGAGAGCGAAAGAACTTGTCCCCGCGTGTCAATGCTCCTCGCGATCCCCAGAATACTGTTATAAACAATACAGTCTATCAACTTATGAATTGTGTATTTTCAAGGTAAACCTTTTTTAAATTCAGCCGAATTAACTTTCGCAACAAAACAAGTGCTTGTTGTCTCTGACAGAAGGTGAACTCGTCTGTCTGGTTCGTCTGCCCCAGAGCTATAGAGAGAGAGAGTTGCGACACGCTATGATCTCGCCGACAGGGTGGTCACGTGGTTCATGTAAGCCTCAATAGTTCCAAACACGCCGAGCTTTCAATGTTATTCTATGGGACGACAGCAGAGATTTCAATATTAAATGGTAAATATGAATGAAAAAATCACATGCAAGTATTTGTCTGACTGTTATTGCATTATTGCATATTTGTAAATGTCAGTTTTACATTTAGAGCGGTAGGGGGGCAACTGAAAGCTATTTATAAGTACTATTACTTAGATACGTTTTTAAGTTTTGGAGGGAAAGCTTCACGTTCGTGTTAGCATACTGGCCTAACCTTAACTTGTACCTTACATCTGTGTTGAAATCAAAGTATTCAAGATGTTCTACCATGATCATTTAAAGATATAAGCCACACAAAGTATCAAATATATTAAAGAATAACAACTCATTACGCTTGGATGAATGAAATTGTATTTTTTTTTATTAAACAATTAGTGTGACAAGAACAAGTGATTGCGATTGTGTGAACAGATTTAACAATGGACACAGCAGGGAACACTATATACTTAGGGCAAACCATTAACATATAACGTTGCAAATATACTATACTTTATGCCATTACAATACTTAGAATAGCCCTAGGAAATTCAAAATGGGTTTAGGAGGGAGGATCCTCGTTTGGTCATGAACTCTGACCTCTAACCTATTCTCAAAAGTCAGGGCATAAGTGGTTGAGGAACAGTTGTTACCCGCTCTGTGATCTTCAATGGTGTCATGGTTCATTGGTTACAACTAACATTTTATAGATCAATGGTCATACCATGGTTGGCTGTGCAGCATTTGGATGCTCCAATCGGTCCGAGAAGGGTTATTACGGCTTCCCCAAGGACCAAGAGCGCAGGGAGAAATGGATGGCAATGGTCAGCCGTCAAAACGTATTGACAGTCAGCAACAGTCAAAAACGATGTAACGTAATGTTCAGATCACTTGCTAGCATTTCAAAGGGCATAATAATTCTAAGTGTAGAGAATTATGACTTTCCAATGATATTTGAAGTGCAATGGAAACTGATATTAAAGCCTACCTACAGGTACACTTTGGAAATGACCAATTCAAAGCCACAAAAGTAGATAGGATGTTGAAGTTGAGGCCCAACAGTTTTCATCCATCGCCCTAAACCGAAGAGGAGGAAACCCCCTTCTGTGAGGGTGCCTCCGGAACCAAGTGCAACGGACCACACATATTGCGCCAAATTAAACTTCGGTATGATCCATGCAGCTAACAATATTCCCCATTTCATGTAATTCAAGGATAGTCTACACTCCTAATGAGATTACATAATTCATATTTGTACATTCAGTTTAAAAAACAACCAGAAGGCAGGGATTCTCTGAGGATTTGCACACAATGTAGATAATCGACACATTTTATTTTCTACCCAATTAACAATTGCCGGTAGATCCATTTATAAATTGTATTGGTTTCTGATTGTGGCAGATGATTTAATTCACATTACAGAAATGTTTTGCTTTAATTCATTTTCTTACATTGGAGATGACAGTAGTTGCAAATGCAAAGGCAAAATACATATAACAGCAACATTACCTTGTAATTGTTACAGAGATTGAGGGAGAAATTTAGGTGGATTTCAAGAGCGTTGAAAAGGACATCACAGGACACAGAGAGAGCAATCAAGAGGCCACATTGCCAGGTGATTCAGGGGCAGGTGATCCAGTGGCAGGTGATCCAGTGGCGGGTGATCCAGGGATTTGTGTGCCGAGGGCCAGTCAGTCAGGGGTCAACAGTGAAGGAATAGCTTTTGCCAGGGCCAGCTGCTCCAGGGACCAGACTGCCAGGGACTGATGGGGCGACTGTGGAGGACCTAATAAGGCAACTAGAAAAGGAAAAATTAATGAGAAGGAGAGCAGAGAGGGCTATTGCAAAACAAAAAAGAATCAATTTGGCACTAAGAAAGAGAATCAATTTGGCACTAAGAAAGAGAAACAATTCTGTCAACAAGAAGTTAAAACGAAAAAGCCATACAGGTTAAATTCACCGCCCATCATAATCAGCATTGTTGAATCGGCGGCATCTGTAGGGCTTCATGTGCTGAACATCACCCTTTCCAGGATATAATTAAACAAACACTGTTATTTCTACTAGCTATCGCATCATAAAACCCGTCCTTAAATCCACCTAAATTATCCTAGTAATCCAACATAAATAACTAACTAAATAAAAGTTAGATTCACTAGTACTGAACTTTGTAATTGTTGGTGTAGATACCATCACATGGTGCAGTCGAGCTAACAAACTAGCAGGCAATCGGTCGTCTACCAAGATAAAAATATATATAATTACGCTGTGCATATACAAATAAATATCAATATATGCATCATAAAGGTCCTGATACAATATAGACAGTTGACAAATCAAAAGAGGTAGCTATTTAATCAATTTACCCCTGGAGATACCTTCACAGATGGTGAAGTTGAGCTAACAAACTAGCAAGCAATCGGTCGTCTACCAAGATGAATATATATATAATTACGCTGTGCATTTACAAATAAAGATCAGTATATGCATCATAAAGGGCCTCTGATACAATATAGACAGTTGACAATTCAAAAGAGGTAGCTATTTAATCAATTTACCTCAGAAGTTACTCAGCGGCCAGCAATGGAAATGAACGGTCTCCGACGCCGTAAAATGGTTGTTTGGAACTATTCGAGGCTCCATACCCCGGAAGTAGGTGCTACAACGGAGTCCAATGGAACTCTCTCTCTCTATAGCTCTGAGGTAGCCTAGACAGTTTATGAATGTGCCCACGTTCAGGTTCTGTGTCCGTGGGGGCGGAGCCAGGGGTTAGGGGAGGAGCCAGGTGTTAGGGGAGGAAGCAGAGGTTAGGGGCGGAGAGGAGAGGATGTCTTGTTCACGAAACGAAACTTATCATTCATAGAAACCAAAGCAAACCGACGTGGAAGCAGTTCCCTCTTTCAGGAGAAAAATAAAACGCATTTTGGAACAAATTGTCTGACGGACAGAAAACACAACAGGGTGAGTAAAGCAGCACAAGATAAGGAATTGATGGAATTAGAAATATAAAACTGCTCAATACATAAACCTTATCGTCTGTGTCTAGGAATGGCCTCTGCTAACACTTTCTGGTCTGAGGAGGACTTTTCATGTTCCATCTGTCTGGATGTGTTCAGCAGCCCGGTTACCACACCATGTGGACACAACTTCTGCAGAACCTGTATTACAAAGTTCTGGGATGAACAAGTCAAGTACAAATGTCCTGTTTGCAACAAGATTTTCGACACAAAACCTGACCCACAGGTCAATACCCTCTTATCACAGCTGGCTGCTCAGTTTAGAACAACCGTACGAGTTAAAGAGCAGCCTTGTGTTGAACCAGCAGAAGTTCCCTGTGACTTCTGTACTGGGACACAGCAGAAGGCTGTGAAGTCCTGCCTAGAGTGTTTTATGTCTTTCTGCCAAACCCACCTGGAGCCACATCAGAGAGTAGCAGTCCTGAAGAAACATCGGCTGGTTGAGCCTATGGACCGTCTGGAAGACAGGATGTGTAAGAAACACGACCGACTTCTGGAGCTCTTCTGCCAGACTGAACAGGTGTGTGTGTGTCAGTTCTGCACAGAGTCAGACCACAAGTCCCATCCTGTTGTACCTCTGAAGGAGGAATATGAAGTGAAGACGGCCCAGCTGGGGAAGATAGAGGCTGAAGTTCCGCAGATGATCCAGGAGAGAAAAGAAAAGATTAAGGAGATAAAAGGCAAAGTAGAAATTAGCAACAAAGATGCAGACAGAGAGATAGCCATTGGTGGGCAGGTCTTCACTGCTCTGATAGGCTGTGTTGAAAAGTGCCGCGATGAATTCAACCAAACGGTTCAAGAGGAACTGAAATCCACAGCGAAACAAGCTGAAGACCTCATCAAAGAGCTGGAGCAGGAAATAGAAGATCTGACCAATAGATGCTCAAAGGTGAAGCAGCTCTCACACACTAAAGACCACCTCCACTTCCTCCAGACCTTCAGATCCCTGAAGGATCCTCCACCCACCAGGGACTGGACCACGGTGGAGGTCCGTCCTCCGTCATACGTAGGGACCTTGAGGAGATCCCTGGATCAGCTGGAGGAGACACTGAACATGGATATGAAGAAGCTGAGTGATGATGCTGTACTGAAGAGGGTCCAGCAGTATGAAGTAGATGTGACTCTGGATCCTGATACAGCTGCTTCCAGTCTCATCCTGTCTGAGGATGGGAAACAAGTACATTGTGGAGGTGTGGGGAAGGTACTCCCAGACAACCCTAAGAGATTTACAAAGTATACATTGGTTCTCACGAGGCAGAGCTTCACCTCAGGGAGATTTTACTTTGAGGTACAGGTTAAAGACAAGACTGCATGGTGGTTAGGAGTGCTCAGAGAGTCCATCGATAGAAAAGTTGTGACCACGTGGACCCCTGAGACGGGTTACTGGATTCTTCAATACACCAAGGATGGGTTGGTATTTATAGATAACCCTTCTGCCCGTCTCCCTCTGAGAGCTGGGCTCCAGAAGGTGGGGGTGTTTGTTGATTATGATGAGGGTGTGGTCTCCTTCTATGATGTAGAAGCCAGGGTTCATATCTACTCTGCTACTGGCTGCACATTCAGTGAGCCTCTCTATCCATTCCTCTGCCCATTTCCCCGTGATTATGGAGGTAACAACTCTGCCCCCCTGATCATCTCACCTGTCAATCAAACAGACTAGGACCTTTGTTTGATAATAAAACAAAGAAACAACCAAAACAACTAATGTTGTTTACTGAATTAGAATCTCTACTATGTGAGGTCTGAGAGAACTGCTTTAATGTCGTACTGCTGACATTTAACGAGGAGATGTTCTTTAAGAACATAATCACAGTTGTTGAATTCAACCCATTATAAATGGTTAGATTACAATATATCTTATTCATGAGATTTTTTTGCGTTTAATGCTATACATTAAACCTACAAAACCTACAATATCTTTTTAATTGATCTTGGGGCCCCAGGCCAGCTCGGGGTCCCCTCGAGGGGGATCCCGATAACAGTGTCATTGCACTTTACTGCATTGACTATCAAAGGGGCGCTCACACAGTTTGTCGATGCATTTTATTCATAACCAGTCGTTGTCTTGGGGCCCCAGGCCAGCTCGGGGCCCCAAGCAACTGCTTGGTTTGCTTGCCTTCTCGCGACGGGCCTGGTTGTCTCTGACTGAAGGTGAACTCGTCGGTATGGTTCATCTGCCCTAATCTATCCCCAGTTGTTGAACATAGCCCATTTTAAATGCTTAGATTCCAATCTATCTCATTCATGTTTTCTCGAGATTTTTTTACACGTTTAATGCTATAACATAGTAAACAGTTGCATTCATGTAGAATATTTTTTGATGTTTCATTTGTATAATAATGATGACCCAATAACCTTTTCTTAAAATCTTCATTGGTTTTACTTCTGAACACTTTTCTAATTTCTTTTATTTAAAACAAAAGACGAAAAATGAAGAGAGTTTAGAGTTTCGTAGAAATATTTCCTCATTGGGATTCAAAAAATATATTTTTTTTCAAATCCCTTATTTTGATCATTTTGAGATTGACGGAATGTTTAAAATCACTGAAAATTTGTAAAAGTATTTTATTTTTTGACCAGTAATTGACCAAATCTCTACCATGAAACAACTCTTCATGTATTACACACTTAAACAAAGATCACAGTGGCTACATGTAAAGATTCTCACAATGTGTGTGAGTACCGTGACTTTGTCTTGTCAGCTCTCCTCTCCTCTCCAACCTCTTCTCCCTCCTTTCTTCTCCTCCTCTTTCTTCTCCTCCTCTCCCTTCTCCTCCTCCTCTCTCTTATCTCTGCTCTAGTCTGTAGCTCAGATTGTGTTCATTATTGTCGTACATTACATTACTTATGGTCTAAATAAGTCTCCAAGTGTGTCGTTAGTCGCCTTACAGAAATAAAGGCACTCATAGGATCAAAGATACGTGCACAACTGTTAACGATCTGTAATATTTTGTACTATTCTTTAGTCATTCTGTTTATGATGTACTTGTAAGTGACTTTTTTTCAGTTATATTTGTTGTTAAAGCATAATGGTAATAAACAACTCAGTCCAACCCACTGAATGTTGTGGTGTGTTCAGCCGGTGATTCATTCTGTTCCTTCAGTCTCAATCCTCCAAGCTGAGCAGATGTTTCTCCAGAGCTCTCTGTTGGTTATCCTAGCAGCACACCTGGAAGGTCCTTCAGCCCCCTGGGTCCCAGCAGGTCTCTATGGGGTCCTGCCCCCTGACGTGGGCCCAGTCTTCAGTCCCTCCCTCCGCCTCTTCCTCATCTCACTGGTGGCGTGGTGGGCCAGCTCAGACCTCTGGAGACATTGCCTCCCCACACGTCAACAAAAACGGAATATTTAGAATTATGATTAATAAAGTAAGTATATGATCGAATGGTTACGCTGATGACAGCTCATGGAACATATATATAGTTTGAAGTGTGTGTGTGTGTGTGTGTGTGTGTGTGTGTGTGTGTGTGTGTGTGTGTGTGTGTGTGTGTGTGTGTGTGTGTGTGTGTGTGTGTGTGTGTGTGTGTGTGTGCGGTGAGAGAGGGTATGACCCCAAGTTGAAACTAAGGTACTGTCGTGGAAATATCAATCATAACTATAAATATACAATCACATACAAATTATATTAACCTTGTTTATATAATTATTACATTAGAAGGAACTGTATACATTCTCCCTGTAACTTAAAACAAATCCCTTCCTCTCTTAACTGAGAGAGGTTAAGTTAATTCGTATTCAAGTTCCCACTGGAGCCAGTAAGTCTGGTTCTGTGACGAGGCCAATCGACTGACTTCTTTGTTGTGTAAACTATTTACAGCCATGTCTTACAAACATGCAGACATGTCCAATATCCACCCATTGTATTACAGATTGACTTGGCCTTAGGTCACTCCCACTCTCTACCCACAATGAAAACGTTCCCTATAAGACTCTTGTAACCCTATTGTTTCATCGAATGTGTTCTTGGTAAGCTTTGCAGCCAGGACTTCCCCATGATCATGCCTTAAGATTAAATCAAATATTTCGCTGTCCGACGTGTCCGTGAGAGAACTTTCTCTTCATCAGGTACTGCATTTGATCCCCAATGTCTGCAGCCTGTATTATCCGATAGAGCAAGATGCCCCCTAACCCCTCCTGATCCATTAGACGTATGACTCAATGTCGTATACTTTATTATAATCCAGGTAACAACCAGCGCGTAGCGATCCAGGCCGAGCACCAAGGGCTCCCCCTGGTGGCCATTCTGCCTAATATACTTCTACAAACCACACTGTAAAACCTAACAGTACATCTTGCTAAAAGAACTAAGTAGACGTAACTTAAATCTCAAAAATCGTTGGGGTTACTCATTCACCTGAATGAACAGAACTTAAGAATCAATAATTGATGTAATAACTCTTCTGTTTTGAGTGCTGCTCAAATATGGAACATTTTAAGTCCAACTTATTTATTCCAGTGTGTTCCATTGACCTATTTAACTTAAGTGTAGCTATATCATTTTCATTAGACTATATAAGCTACACTTTGTGTAATTAGTTTTTATTGCTATCTCTATTATTTATAATCATTTCTGATGATTATGCAATGCCCAATTAAAACAAATAATTACTGTGACATCATTTCAATGATCACAGTGTAAAGATTTAGAGTTAATCACAGAATATTGGCATAAATAAATAAGCTTATGACACACATTTTCGTTCAACTTTTTTTGATTGTGTCTCAAACAGCTTGTGTGTCTTTTAACAGGCGCTAGCTCTTTATATTTGGGAAACCCATTTATCAAAAACGGCTGAATCCGAATACTCATACTTGGCTATAGTATCCATTTTGCAGTACGCCAAAAAATATAGCGCGTCGGAATGCTCAGTACGCATTGTGTAGTACGGAAGACGTTTCCGAATGCGTGCTACCGCCAAAGTAAACCACGGAGTTCACTACGCTATCCCACAATGCAGCCGGAGTCTGGTAACGAACGAAGAAGAGATGGCTGACCCGACACCAACAGAAAGACGTCGTAGAAAGCGGCTCAAATCAATGTTGCAGGCATTGAGAAATGAGCTGGAGTAAATTATCAAGATCTTTATTGTTCCTGATAAGTAGTTCTTAAAAATTCAAAAAATCACAACCTTTCGGTCAAGGTTCAGAGGGACTGAAGCTTTGTGATTTTTTTTCTAATTAGTGATACTTAGCAAGTGTGCAGGAAGTTTTATTGTCTGCTCGAGTCCCGCTGGCTGTAGGCCTACTGTTGTTGAGCCGTGTTTACATGTTTCGATGGACGGGACGGCCTTGAGTAGCCTATAAAGCTGTTTTGTCTAACATTCTTCCTTTCAAGGGACTATGTGTTTAGTTTAGTGTGTTTCTTGTGTTATATTGCCATAAAGAGATGGCATGTTTAAAAATAATAATAATTAGTAAAGCTGTTTAAATTACTACTTGAAATGACCATGGAAATGTTATGAATGTTCAGCATTCAGCTTAATAAATAATGTGGCGACTCCTACCCCCGGGGAGTCTGGGTATTCATAATGTTTGGGGAAAAGGGGTTTTATTGTCTTTGTATAACTTGTTGTGTTATTAGGTTAAGTGGGGTTAACGGGTTTGGGTTCTTCATTGTTTGTGTGCTAATTGTGATGTGTAGTGTGATCGGGACCATTAGTGAGAGTGTTGTGTGTGTTGGTCAGTAGTGCCGTGTTTTCTGTTGTGTGTTTGTGTTTGAATTTAGGCAGCTCTCGTGGTCGTGCGGTGCACTAAGGCACGAGAGTTGCGCCGCCATTTAAAAGTGGGTTCCCGTCTCGTCCTTCCCGCGCTGCTCACCACAGTAATTTGAGTTGGATCAGAGATTGGTGAATCCATTGTGTTCATTCAACTTGATTGGCTTAAGGCAATCGGTTTCCTCAAATGAATTGAGTAGACAAAATGTAATTTTAAGTTGTCACAACTAGAATGTAATAAGTTAATTCAGTTGGAAGACAAAGTTGATTATACTTAAGTAAAAATACTTAGCAATACAAGAGGCATTTCAGTTAGTAATACTTAATTCACATACATTTAATGAACACATGTTATATACGTAATGCTAACTCATAATACACATGTCACAATAACTCTAGATATAACAGTTATCTTTACTTACATACAATTATTGCTGGTACTTAATTTATTTGAGTTAGTAAACTTAAATAGTTCAAGGCAATCGGTTTCCTCAAATAGTTTAAGTTGAACTAACTTGTCAGGTTTTACAGTGCACCGATAGAAGCCCTCCACCTAATGCACACCAATCACATTGTGAACCTGCAAACTGGTAAAAACTACTGGTTAACATTCTGTGTTGGGAACAGCACAGGAATATTTGCATCATAGGGGGCGGGGGGTTATTTCATCAATGAATTTGTGAATAAAGTTCTCTACTTGCAGAGCGCGAGAGAACCCGTCCCCACGTTTTGCTGCTCCTCGCATTCCCCAAAATACTGTTATAAACAATACAGTCTATCAACATATGACTTGTGCATTTTCTAGGTACAATTCTTTTTAATTCATCCGAATTAACTGCCGCATGGAAGCAAAAAAACAAGTGCTTGTAACTTGTCTCTGACTGAAGTTGAACTCGCAGGTCTGGTTCGTCTGTCCTACCCCGGGTCACATGACTCGGCGGTTAATAGCGCAACAATAATAGCACATGTTATCTGGGCACACATTGAGAGGGTTGTTTTTATAAAGAATGTGGTGAAAATATCAGCCACAGTTTAATTCAAGTCGAATATAATAAGTTCTTAATCACAGTTAGGCACAAATCCTTACGAAATAATCAACATTTCTTGTTTTCCCGGGCTCTCTGTTTCCTGTGTTTTAATGGTTGAACATATTTTAATGCTGCAAAGAAGAGAACACACAGCGAATATGAGGTAGCCTAGACAGTTCATGAATGTGCCCACGTTCAGGTTGAGAGGACTAATTTGTACGAAATAATAATTGTCGTTTTTTAACATCGCTATCTGCTTTAACTTCTGAATTGTGATTGACAAAAAAACACAATGTCCTTACACGTTCATTTAATTTTTTTTAATGTGTAGGCCTACCTACGTTATCTTAAATAGATACATTCCAGTTTAATAGTGTCCAGTAGAATCACTGTCTCAGGGTATTAGAAAAAATGAATGTGTTTGTTGCCTCAAACCTTTATTTTGATAATTTCGAGATTGATGGAACGTTTTATATCAGTAAAGAATTGTAAAAGTTGGTAGTTGATGAACCAGTAAAACTTAATCTCCACCATACAACCCTTCATGTATTACACACTTCAAGAAGGTCACAGTGACTACATGTAAAGATTCTCCCCATGTGTGTGAGTACCGTGACTTTGTCTTGTCTGCTCTCCTCTGGATTGTGTTCATTATTGTTGTTCATTACGCATTAAGTGTGTTCACATGTCAAAAGTCACCCCATTTAGATGAATCTAAATAGATGTTGTACAACTGAACTCCACCTGGGTGAGTTCGGCTGTAGTGAATCACTATGGTGACGGTGACGCTCCCGCTCGTGCGGAGTCCTCCTCCCATAACCACGCCCACCGACTGCCTGGACGACGCGAGGAGAGGGAGAGAGACCCCGAAGCTGTTGGCACGAGAGCCGTGGACCTCGATACCTCTGAGCAGCCAGCAGCATGGGAATGAACAACCCCAGCCATCACACGTTTGAATACGTGTGTCAACTTCTCCCTGATGGTCTGAATAAGTCGCAAAGTGTGTCGTTAGTCGCCTTTTAAATAAAGTCGCAAAGAGAGTCAATGATGCGTGAACAACGGTTAATGATCTGTAATGTTTGATACTATTATTTTAGTCATTCTGTTTATTGTGCACTTGTACTTTTATTCGTTGTTAAAGCATAATAGCCTACTAATAAAAAACTCAGTCGAACCAACTGAATGTTCTCGTGTATCCTTTAGTATACTTGCTGTCTTCAGACTAGCTTGGTCAAAATAGTGTTGCTGTGAAGATGTGAATGGCATCTTCACTATGTTAAACCATATTTTAAAAGATGCACATGTTCCTGTCTGCCTGTTAGCCCTGTAATAGTCTACAGCTGTGGCTCATAGGTTAATTGAGCCGCACCCATTCTGGTGCTCCTTAGGGGGCCAGAGTTCGACGCCTGAAGTGACTCGACTGTTAGGGTATTGTTTGTTTTAAGTAAGAATATGTTTTTCACCAACAACATTGTGCATGAAGTTGATTTAAATTGATACCGGTGAGACACGTTATCGAAAGAAGATGTGAGAAAATTAATTTCTATGCTTTATTTAGACTATATGATATTCAAGCTCATGTAAATACCTTATTGGACTACATATTTGTAGTGCTAACACCAGTCCTCAATAGCTTCTTCTCCACGGAGTGGGGAACAGGTTTATCTGGGTTAATCTGTCGTCGTGGTTTTACCACTCCGCCCATTACCAATGTAATCTGAATTTTTATCTGTATGGAGATTCTTTTATGAACCACATCCAGAGTGCAACCCGGTTTACCTGGTCTCTGAATAAACCACGTTTTGATCCGTTAACACTCCGATTCACGAACTACCCCGAAACAACGTTGGTCAAAATTATGTTTCAACAGTGTAGAACCTTATTGATTTCAGATGTTTGTGTTCAGTTCAGGCATTTTATTTGCTATTGGTTGATTGTTTGCATGGTTGAGGAAATCTGGAATTAAAACATAGCACACGGCATACCCTGAATTTAGCCTTGGTTCTTTGATGCGCAAATTGTAAAGAAACTACATGGTGAAGTTGCGCCGACCTATTAGTGACCACTAGAGAGCGGTAGAGTGGCGGTTTCCTCACATTTTTAGTGATCTAGTAATGATGCAAAGAAAGAGTTAATTTCTCATGTATCTAACTTTTACCAAACTAACACCATGTATGATGGCATCAAATCATAGTGATCGTGCTCAGTGGGGATTCTATGTATTATGCATAATAGTTCACAATAAACGCGTTTGGCTTCCTCAGACATACTGATTGGCTTAGAGCTGCTGACGTCATCAGTGCCGTTCATGCATTGCCTTGAATCACGGACCCTTATACTCGTTATTTTTTGCGTTGAACGTAGTTTGATAACACTCTATATGTTGTTGACGCATAGTGGTACTTCTGTAGGCTTCTTGTATTTGAAGGAAGTTTTCCTCGTAAAACCGCTGATGAGAGTGACATTTCTGAGAATCCGTGCTCTAGGTCGAACAATTTGTAGGTATCGCTTCTCGGCCTTTTGGCTAAGATCAAGTGTAGTATCTGTTCTTATCAGTTTAATATCTGATACGTCCCCTACCCGGGGACCATATATTAAATTGATTTTTGGAACTGGGAGATGGAAAAGGGGCTTGCTCCGTCCACTCCACGCATCGACCTGGTATTGCAGTACCTCCAGGAACGGTGCACCCCCTCTCACTGTTAATATGAATGAGTGCTTTTCGGAGCTCACACCAAGCCGTAAACACGATTGTAGTGCTTGTTTAATTATTCATCGTTTCTGACCAAGTTATTGCTTTTGTTTAGACTTTGATGTCTTTTTAATTGAAACTGATTAAACTTTGTCGAAAAAGGTTGCGAGGGGATATCATTTATTTGATCTTATGCCGTATTTAGACCATATGATGTTCAAGCTAACATTACATCAGTGCGTCATTCGACCACAAATTTGTAGCGCTAAAACCAGTCTGGAACCGCTTCTAGATGAATCAATTCCACAATGTAACACACACACACACACACACACGCACGCACGCACGCACACACACACACACACACACACACACACACACACACACACACACACACACACACACACACACACACACACACACACACACACACACACACACACACACACACACAGGTTAATTTGAATGAAGACTTTCTTCATTCTGAAGTATGAATCTAAATCAGTCAAATCAGACTCATCCCTTTTAAAATGAGGGATGTCATTAAAGATCAAACGCAGAGCTGAAATAGACTCTTACTGTTACCAAGGCGACCAGAGGGCGCCGAACCTGTGTTGAGTTTAACTTATTAGCTCACCTGCTGCAGCTCGCGCGCCGAGTGGTTCTTCAATTGGTAAATTGGTTGCATCTGCTGCGTTTCACTTAAGAGGGAACCGAACCGGGCAGTACGTTGGAGTCCTCCACTGGTTGGCCGTGTAGCGTCTCCCAAACGCGGTATGTTGTTGTGTTCCCAGAAACCAGAACGTGTGTGTAGTGTTCTGTTGAGACGTATTTGTCATTTCTTCCTGTTTCACAGGTTAAAGACTTTTTGAAGTAAAGAGGAGCATCTCATCTGGACCTGATGTGAGTAGAAATGTGAAGCAAAGCACAGCTGCGTTGACTTGTATGTTGAATATAAACATTGACAATGAGTGAAGGAAATCAGGGATTCTGGTGGTTAAACTCATTAGAAATTTAAATAATGATTCTTCTACCTGAAACATTTTAGAGACAATACATTTAAACTTGTCAAAGTAAAAAGTAAATCACTCTTGACTAATGTCAGTCAAATAATTAGCTACTTATATTAAAAAGCTGGATTAGTTAATTATCTTAAACATTGTTTAAAAGTTGGATGATTCCTAAAGCCCTGAATTTGTATTGTCATTCATTCATCTGATTTAATGGAGATGGTAGATGTTGAACTGTGTTCGAAATTTGGGGACAATAATGAGTAAACTGTTCATTCCTTGAAAGGTCTATTATGGATATTTACTGCAGTTCTATGAGTATCCCAACTTCACCATGAAGATGAACTGCGAACTGTAAGTCAATAGTTTCTCATTACTCTTGGGCACATTGCTGTATTTTGGCTTCCTGGTGAGTTAACCCGTTAGCTGAAGGTTGATCTGAGTAGTAAGGATGTTTTATTGGTTCATGGGTTACTTAGGTGTTTGGTTTAGGTTGGTTTTAATGATTTGTTAAAATGATTACAGGCTCCAAGTTATTGTTGTAAGCTGGAGTAATGGGTTGGCTTCTGATGTCTTCAGTCTTCTTTCCAGCTACTCTCCTGAGCTCTGCATCTTCTTCACATGAGTGTTTCTTTACTGATGAGGGTGTGGTCTGAGTGAGCAGAGGTACACACTGGGATACAGAGCTGTCTGAAGTCTGTAGATACGCCCACTCTGGGGAAACTGAGTGTTTGAGAAACTGTCATGGCGTCTGTTACATGGACTAGAATGTTCTTTAAGATGGAGACGGGGATTCAGAAGGAGGAACACCAGGGGGAGATGAGGGGGGCTCCTCATCTCAACGATTATAACACAACTTCAGTCTGACACAGAGAACCATGGAACACATTCAACAGTCCCCTCCAGGCATCGTGACTCCTCAGGAACAGTTTAATTTCCAAGAAGGTCCTATTTGGTCCTATTAAGAGCCACCCCCCTCCACTGGGTGGTCTTCTGAACAGATGACCTCCTTCCTGTCCTCAGGCTGACTAAAGCTGCACCGTTTGCATCTGTGAAGGCCCCTAATTCTGGAAACCACTGGACTACAAACACATGACTTCAGAGACGTTGAATCAACCTGGGACACATTTTGGAGACGCCATGCATGATCCATCACCAATGTGGGACGCCACTGAAGAATGGTGCACATAATTTATGTCTCTGGAGACAATGATTGTTCTGTTCTGGGTGTCCTGGCAGGAGTACCGGGGTTGGATGATGGAATGTTATTTGGCAGGAGGTTTTTACCCTGCATGAGTGTTGGGCCTTTTATGGCTCAGTGGTGTGTGTGGGTTTGACATGAGATGGATGATTTTTTTTTTTAGCATCGCTAGGGTTCCATGTGTGTCCCCCCCCCCAAAATCACACCTGGCAGGGGGTTCTACGTGTATTTGGTTCCATCTGGCAGGGGGTTCTATGTGTATTTGGTTCCATCTGGTAGGGGGTTCTACGTGTGTTTGGTTCCATCTGGCAGGGGTTCTACGTGTGTTTGGTTCCATCTGGCAGGGGGTTCTACGTGTGTTTGGTTCTATCTGGCAGGGGTTCTACGTGTGTTTGGTTCCGTCTGGCAGGGGGTTCGACGTGTGTGTGTCCTGGGTTCTACTCGTGTGTGTCCTGCTTGCTTTGACAGTGATAATGTTCATACGGGGGTCTGTGTGGTTGGCTTGGGGTATTGGAAAGGTCAACTAAATCATACCTGATGGACGGCCACATGTTTACGTGAGGCCTCCAGTAGACATGAAGAGCCCGGAGCAACACTCCGAGCGATATCCATCACACTGGGAAGGAAGGAGAGGGTCCAAATCAAGTGTCAAAGGATGCAAGCGGCGTGTTCAGATCGGTTACTTCAAACTAGGACTACACCAATGAGGATCAATGGAGGATGGACACCTAAAGGATCAATGGAGGATGGACACCTAAAGGCATTCCACAAGGAGAGTCTGACGTTGGAAAGGGACCTCAATGGATTTTCAAGATGACCTTCAGACCTGTAGTGAGGCGGCTCTTCCTACCTGGCTGGATTGATGGAGAGCCCTGTGGAGCTTGTCTTGCTCTCAGTTGCACGTCTTCTCAGGCTGAACAGTATTTGTTTCATACAGGACTGGCTGAACGATTGGTTCCCTTAAATCAGAACCAATCTGGGAACTCCAACTAGTGCGCTCTTCAAACTGAAGTTGTGGTCTTCAGTTGAGGAGGTAAGGAAACCTTCACTGGGGCTTCAAGGTGTAAAGTGGAGAATGTTTCAAAGTGTTCCATTGTACTCTGATGACGACTGTTGTTGTGTTCCACTGGCTGAGGGGAAGAACCCTCACATCTTCCTCTTGGCCTTTCTCCTCTGAGAATCCTGGCTCCATCTTGAAGGATAGTCCAGCTCATGTAACTGATGTCACGACAGATTCTCAAACACTTGGTTTCTCCTGAGGTGCGTGTCTATAGAACTGAAGACTTCAGGCGGCAATGTATCCCAGCATGCATCTCTGCTCACTCAGACCACACCCGCATAAGTAGGATGCCACACTCTAGCGTTGGTGATGTAGAGTTTTATAAGTAACGAGGGAGCAGACAAAGGTGATCAGAACACCACTACCACTGTTTTGTATTGAATGATTCCATTGTTTTTAGGCAACAATTTGAGGTTTAAAGTAATTGTGGGACGTACATGGTAGTTCGGTTCTTCGTTCGGTTTTGAGTGGTATAACTTGTACACACTGGGTGCATAATAATGTAAAGGTACACTGAATAGTAGTTATGACCAACAGCATCAAACGGATGGCATCAAGGTAAGTCTGTTGGCTGTGTTTTAATGAAGACCATCGCTGGACTTCAGGATCTTCCTCCGTTCAGCTCAAGGTGAGGCGCTGGTTATGTTTTTTCTTTGGTTGGTTCCGGCTGGAATGTTCGGATTCCAGTCGGACGGTTTGTGCTTCCCGCCGTGGAAGGTTCTGAGTGCGGTCACTTGATTTAGTCTCAATGGTTAGCATAGAACGTTGTAGTCTTGACAACCATAAGAACCCACCCGGCAGTTAGTTGGACGCGAGTCCCCTGAGGGAATCTGGCGGAACGTTCTGGTTTGTGTTTGCGTAACATAGAGCCGTTGCCAACGGAAACTATTTTCGGTTTCCATTGGGAATTGTTCCCCCTCATCTTAAACAACTTGAGTTTGATATTGAATACATACTGACACGTACATCTTACAATATGTTGATAATATCCGATGGTTGCGCTGTACTTTTAACCGCGTTGACGGGACACTCGCTGCGTACAAAAGAGCGTTCTACTTGCGGGCCCATTTCTGACCGTCAGTGAAGGCTGAACATCATTTCAAGGTGGAAGACAATTTGGCATTTCTTCAAGGGAACCCAGCACCTGAATATGGCTGAGTATATTTGATTTCATATCGATAATGCTTAGGGTTCTTTGGTACTTCAGCTTTTGTACGTTCTAAATATCTGGTGGCATTAATTGCCACAGAAGTTAAACCCTACCAAATGGAATGACGCTAAACAACGACTTTGGTGCTGAGTTACCAACTGGATAATATCAAAGCTAAAATAATGCCGTCTTTCCTACATGTTACAGTAGAAGAAACTTGAGAACTGAACAAGGTTAAAAAGGTAACGTGTAGTTTGTCCCAAGGTGTCTGCCTCCTCACCCAGAGCCAGACCTCCACCTCCTCACCCAGAGCCAGACCTCCACCTCCTCACCCAGAGCCAGACCTCCACCTCCTCACCCAGAGCCAGACCTCCACCTCTTCCACCAGAGCCAGACCTCCACCTCCTGTCAGAAGTCCTCCAGAACTGGTCAGTGCTCTGTGTGAGTAGAGTCTTCTCGGCTTGGTTTCAATGCATGGGCTGAAACACTTCTTTAAACGTGTGGACTGCTCTGTCTTCATTCTCAATACGGGATGCTCATGTCTTTTCTAGCCTTGAGTTATACAATAATAGTTAAATTAATTGTGTAACTCGGTTTCGGATGAGTCAAATAAGTTATTGTTGGGCAAATGCTAATATAATCCTGCTGCTGTAGCTGAAAGGCGAGGCGGAGAGGCTGGTAACCGGAGGCTTGTGGTGCCAGGATGGACCGGAGACTGAGGCTGGAGACCAGGGGCCTGCAGCACAGGACCAGGGGGTAACCGTCACCAAGCTCATCTGAAACACTAAAGTCCTCTGTAGTTTAGGTCTGGTTTTGATCCTCTTATGACTTTAAATCTGTGCCAATCTGTAATTTGAGTTAATTCACATGGGGGAGTTATATGAGCCATTATTCTTACTAGTGCTGCTACGACCGTAGTGGATTAATTGCTGAACGTCTCGATCTGTAGACGTTGTCTAATTCAAGTGTTTAAATATGTTTAAATTCGTCTTCCATTTTACAAGTGAACCTCAGATGCAGGAGGTGGGGTGTGTTGCGTCCCCAGGTGATTTACTGCTGAGACCAACTGTGTTTGTAACCAGACCAGGAATCCATGGCTGAAGGAGCTGATGGAGGAGCCGTGCTGAAGGCCCTGCCTGGTGGAGGAGCTGATGGAGACCCTGCCTGGGGGAGGAGCTGATGGAGGCCCTGCCTGCTGGAGGAGCTGATGGAGGCCCTGCCTGGTGAAGGAGCTGATGGAGGCCCTGCCTGCTGGAGGAGCCGTGCTGAAGGCCCTGCCTGGTGGAGGAGCTGATGGAGGCCCTGCCTGGTGGAGGAGCTGATGGAGGCCCTTCCTGATGGAGGCCCTGCCTGGTGGAGGAGCTGATGGAGGCCCTGCCTGGTGAAGGGGCTGATGGAGGAGGAGCTGGTGGAGGTCCTGCCTGGTGGAGACCCTGCCTGGTAGAGGATGTCTGTCGTGAGGTAGATGGAGCCTGACTCAAGTGATCATCACACTCACTGCCGCTTCTCGTAGAAAACTGCTACCACAAACTACCGGAGTTTGGTATATTAACAGACAACTACATCTGCTTTACCACATGTTGAAGCAGGACTTTCGCTGTTTGTTCCAGACCAGGACTCGTCCGAGGAGAGTTGATGGTTGAGCTGAGACGCTGGAGGACGACTAGGAATCGACCAACAAGGATTCCTCATAAGTTTGCATTTACTTAAAATTGTTGACTTAAAGGGCAAAATACAGCGGTTACTTTGACATGCGTTAACAAACTACCGCTGTGTTTTCTTACTAGAACGTGTTTCTGGAGCGGAGGCGAGCTGGCAGGGGAGCCGTGAATCTGGAGGATGACCATCACTCTACCAACATGGATTGTAAGTTTGCATTAACCTAACAAAGTGGATATAAAGGGCTTAAAAATAAGACAAACTACTTGTTTGTTATCAGACGTTGGGGCCAGACTTGTGCTGTTTGTTCCTGACCAGGCCTCTGAGGAGAGCTGATGGAGGAGCCAAGACTCTGGAGGACGACATCACTCTACCAACAAGGATCCGTAAGTTTGCATAAAGTAAACGGAGTGGACTTGTGGTAACGAGGATTAGTTTGTCCAGTACAAGTTAAGGCATACTACTGTGGTTGGTTACCAGACAAAATACAGCTGCTACTTTGTTAATTGTAACCAGACCATGAATCTGGAGGACTGACGGAGAAGCTGTACATCTGGAAGGCAAATCCTGAGGACAACCAGGACTCTACCATCAAGGATTCCTCGTAAGTTTGCATTATCTGGACATAGTGTACCGTGTCGGGAGTTCAACTCTCAGACCAATGGTGCCGGGTTCAAGTCCTCTGAATACAGTGATGCGTCCTTGAGCAAGGAGCCCTTAAGCCTGCCTGCTCCTTAATGACGGCTCTTTGGTTCAGATAATGTTGCATCTTTTAAATATTGAACCTAATCCATGTCCTTGTTTGGTCCGGGCAGACACCCCTGAGCTGAACCCCACCTGATCCTGTTTGGTCGGGGGCAGACACACCTGAGCTGAACCCCACCTGATCCTGTTTGGTCGGGGGCAGACACACCTGAGCTGAACCCCACCTGATCCTGACAGCCTGCTGGTCCCGTCTCCTCAGTTCATCTGAGCCTCGTCCTCCAGAAGACCTGCTGAGCTCAGCGGTCTGAGGCTGATGGATCAATGACCTCCAGTGGGAGTGATCTTCTTGACCCCACATGTACCCGTGTGCTTCCACACGCCTTTCCCTCACGTCCGTCACTAACCACACTATTGCCCTAACCTCACTACTTCCCTAACCTCCCTACTTTCCTTCTCACTACTCCTTCCCCTTCTTCTTCCTTCTCCGTGGTTCGAACCTTTACTCTGAAGAAGTGTCTTCTTGAACCTTTACACGGAAGGAGCGTCTTCCTGCCCTCAGAGGGTTCAGCGTTAGGGTTGAGAGTCAGGGTTTAGAGTCAGGGACAGAGCTGGTCAGGGAGGACTGGTTTTACACAAACCTCTTCACTTGCTTTCTGAATGGTGACATTTTGAAATGTTTCATTTGGGAAAATGTTTTCCTCTGCTTTCCTTTAGAAAAACATGTATAAAACTTCTGTCAAGTGTTTTTGTTTATATATTAAAATCCTACATTGACTTCTGCATGTTTGGTGCGGTTCATTTAATTGTCATTTAACTGGGTTAATGTCAAGCTAAACTCCTGCAATACATTGAATTTACATGATGAATGTTATTCAGCATTGTTCACATAATCCATTTTGTAAAAATATAAAACATCGAATGTACATACTGCCATAGGCGTCGATTACGGGGGGGGAAATGTCCCCCCCACTATTTGAAATACGAATTTTGTCCCCACCACTTTTAAAAATGTGCAAACCAATTGCGACTGAAAAAATCCCCACATACTCAACCGAAATCGTCAAGTCTAAAATCATGCGATAGGCGCGCTCGAAGACATCATTTATTAGATAGGCCTACCTAATAGGCCTACCTAATAAACCGTTGGAACACACAAGACCGGAACCCATAGCAACGCCGGTAAACAAACCCCGACTCCCGAGAAGCCCAATCCCTATGAGCTCCCCGCGCTACGGCAATCCAGAGGCGCACAGAGCTTTTGGCCGTGATATTATATATACAATTATATTATATATATATATAGAGCTCAGAGTCGCAAACGGCAACAATCACTTTCTCCTCCCTGCTGCAGTTCACCCCGGACTGCACTGCACCGAGTTTGACGGTTGAACGCTGATTGGCTGTTACGTTACACATGTCACTCAGTGGCCACGCTGTTGAACGCTGATTGGCTGTCATCATGCGAAATTAGTGTCTGATTGAGATATGTGACGACTTGGAGCCTGGTAGGCCTATCCTGACATAAATATGTTCTCGCATAACCTGTGTGATTATCCTAAACTGTGGGGGATTTTATTTGCGGGCAATTTGCTTATGATGTAACGATTGGTCCTTCACAAGTGTTTACTGTTGGTCAGGATTGGGCAGATGCAATTCTCCTCTGGGCGCTTGTTTTTTTCTTCTTTTTTTAATGCAGCATCACATATGCTACCAGCAGCCCTTGCTCGTCTGCAAAAGGCTGATGTTCAGTACCTCGTTTCATTTCGTACCCCCTTTACAGTCTGGCATTGTTTGTCTGGTAAACTTTGTTGATGTCAAGATAAGTGTTAAATTGCCAACACTGTTCGTTGTCCTGTGTGTATTAGTATTACATATCCCGAGCCAATACCCTGGTGTTTCCAACGCCGTTTTGCAAAACAAGCCAAAACACAAACTGTGGTTTTCAACTTTTATTGTTCGAATAGGATTTTCAACACCTGACAATACACTGTAGAGCGTAATGTAATGCAGCGTTGAATGGATGAATAGCTTACATAAGGGTACCCAGCACTTTTCAGACCACACTCAAGCTTATGGTTATTGTCCCCACCACTTCTAAAAACAAACTGACGCCCTTGCCCGCAATACCTTTATAAATAATACAGTCTATCAACATATGAATTGTGAATTTTCTAGGTAAACCTATTTTTAATTCAGCCGAATTAACTTTCGCATACAGGCAACAAAACAAGCGCTTGTTGTCTCTGACTGAAGGTGAACTCGTCGGTTCGTCTGCCCTACCCCGAGTCACATGACTCTGCGGTTTTATGAGGTTAAAGTCTGTGAGACAAGCCTTTTTTAACTGCCAGTGTTAACTCAAAGTTTAATAACCATAATAGCACATGTTATCTGGGCACACATTGCTCTTAATCACAGAATGCACAAATTACATTTCTTTCTTTCCCGCGGGGCTCACGGTTTCCTGTCTCTTAAAGGTTGAACATATTTTAATGCTGCAAGGAAGAGAACACACAGCGAATATGAGGTAGCCTAGACAGTTCATGAATGTGCCCACGTTCAGGTTGAAACGTCAGGGAACTGTGTGTCCGTGGGGGTGGAGCCAGGTGTTAGGGGAGGAGCCAGGTGTTAGGGGCGGAGCCAAATGTAAGGGGAGGAGAGAAGAGAATGTCTTGCTCACGAAACAAAACTTAACATTCATAGAAACCAAAAGCAACCGACGTGGAAGCAGTTCTCTCTTACAGGAGTAAAATAAAACGCAGTTTGGAACAAATTGTCTGACAGACAGAAAACACAACAAGGTGAGTAAAGCAGCACAAGATATGGAATTGATGGAATTAGAAATATAAAGTTGCTCAATACATAAACCTTATCGTCTGTGTCTAGGAATGGCCTCTGCTAACACTTCCTGGTCTGAGGAGGACTTTTCATGTTCCATCTGTCTGGATGTGTTCAGCAGTCCAGTTACCACACCGTGTGGACACAACTTCTGCAGAACATGTGTTACAAAGTTCTGGGATGTACAAGACAAGTACAAATGTCCTGTTTGCAACAAGATTTTCGACGCAAAACCTGATCCACAGGTCAATACCCTCTTATCCGAGCTGGCTGCTCAGTTTAGAACAACCGTACGAGTTAAAGAGCAGCCTTGTGTTGAACCAGCAGAAGTTCCCTGTGACGTCTGTACTGGGACCCAGCAGAAGGCCGTGAAGTCCTGCCTAGAGTGTCTTATCTCTTACTGCCAAACCCACCTGGAGCCACATCAGAGAGTAGCAGTCCTGAAGAAACATCGGCTGGTCGAGCCTATGGACCGTCTGGAAGACAGGATGTGTAAGAAACACGACCGACTTCTGGAGCTCTTCTGCCAGACTGAAGAGGTGTGTGTGTGTCTGTTGTGCACAGTGACGGACCACAAGTCCCATCCTGTTGTACCTCTGAAGGAGGAATATGAAGTGAAGACGGCCCAGCTGGGGAAGATAGAGGCTGAAGTTCCGCAGATGATCCAGGAGAGGAGACAAAAGATTAAGGAGATCAAAGGCAAAGTAGAACTGAGCAACAAAGTTGCAGACAGAGAGATAGCCATTGGTGGGCAGGTCTTCACTGCTCTGATAGGCTGTGTTGAAAAGTGCCGCGATGAATTCAACCAAACGGTTCAAGAGGAACTGAAATACACAGTGAAACAAGCTGAAGACCTCATCAAAGAGCTGGAGCAGGAAATAGAAGATCTGACCAATAGATGCTCAGAGGTGAAGCAGCTCTCACACACTAAAGACCACCTCCACTTCCTCCAGGCCTTCAGATCCCTGAAGGATCCTCCACCCACCAGGGCCTGGACCACGGTGGAGGTCCGTCCTCCGTCATACGTAGGGACCTTGAGGAGGTCACTTGAACAGCTGGAGGAGACACTGATCATGGAGATGAATAAGCTGTTTGATGATGCTGAACTGAAGAGGGTCCAGCAGTATGAAGTAGATGTGACTCTGGATCCTGATACAGCTTTCCCCACTCTCATCCTGTCTGAGGATGGGAAACAAGTACATTGTGGAGGTGTGAGGAAGGTACTCCCAGACAACCCTAAGAGATTTACAAAGCTTATATTTGTTCTCACGAGGCAGAGCTTTTCCTCTGGGAGATTTTACTTTGAGGTCCAGGTTAAAGACAAGACTACATGGTGGTTAGGAGTGGCCAGAGAGTCCATCGACAGAAAAGGTTGGAGCACGAGGACACCTGTGACGGGTTACTGGACTCTTTACTACAACAAGGATGGGTTAGTATTCATAGATAACCCTCCTATCCGTCTCCCTCTGAGAGCTGAGCTCCAGAAGGTGGGGGTGTTTGTTGATTATGATGAGGGTGTGATCTCCTTCTATGATGTGGAAGCCAGGGTTCATATCTACTCTGCTACTGGCTGCACCTTCAGTGAGCCTCTCTATCCATTCCTCTACCCAGGTTCCCGTGAATATAAAGGTAACAACTCTGCCCCCCTGATCATCTCACCTGTCAATCAAACAGACTAGGACATTTGTTTGATAATAAAACAAAGAAACAACCAAAACAACTAATGTTGTTTACTGAATTAGAATCTCTACTATGTGAGATCTGAGAGAACTGCTTTAATGTCGTACTGCTGATATTTAACGAGGAGATGTCCTTTAAGAATATAATCACAGTTGTTGAATCAACTCATTATAAATGGTTAGATTACAATATATCTCATTCATGTTTTCTCCTGATTTTTTATACGTTTAATGCTATGACATAGTTACAGTTGCAATAATGTAGAATATTTTTTGATTATTCATTTGTATAATAATGACCTCATAACCCCTTACTTAAAATGTCTATTTGTTTATCTTCTGAACACTTGATTTATTTTATTAAAAAGAAAAGGCAAAAAATGTAATGTGTGGGTCTACATTATCATTTCAATTGATCATTTCACTGGAATAGGTACAATCTAGTCCAATAGTTTTTTGTAGAAATAATTTCTCATTGCGATACAAATATTAAATTAGTTTGTTGACGATATCCTTATTTTGATCAATTTGAGATTGATGGAATGTTTAAAATCACTGAAAATTTTTAAACGTCCTTCATTTTTTAACCAGTAATTGACTTAATCTCCACCATACAACCCTTCATGTGTTACACACTTAAACAAAGTTCACAGAGGCTACATATAAAGATTCTCCAAATGTGTGTGAGTACCGTGACTTTGTCTTGTCAGTTCTCCTCTCCTCTCCATCCTCTTCTCTCTCCTTCCTCTTCTCTCTCCATCCTCTTCTCTCTCCTCCTCTCTTCTCCTCCTCTCCTCTCTCTTCTCCTCCTCTCTCTCTCCTCCTCTCTCTTCTCTTCCTCCTCTCTCTTATCTCTGCTCTAGTCTGTAACTCAGATTGTGTTTATTATTGTCGTACATTACATTACTTATGGTCTAAATAAGTCTCCAAGTGTGTCTTTAGTCGCCTTTTAGAAATAAAGGCGCTCATAGGATCAAGGTACGTGCACAACTGTTAAGGATCTGTAATATTTGGTACTATTCTTTAGTCATTCTGTCTATGATGTACTTGTAAGTGACTATTTTTCAGTTATACTTGTTGTTAAAGAATAATGGTAATAAACAACTCAGTCTAACCCACTGAATGTTGTCGTGTGTTCAGCCGGTGATTCATTCTGTTCCTTCAGTCTCAATCCTCCAAGCTGAGCAGATGTTCCTCCAGAGCTCTCTGTTGGTTATCCTAGCAGCACACCTGGAAGGTCCTTCAGCCCCCTGGATCCCAGCAGGTCTCTATGGGGTCCTGCCCCCTGACGTGGGCCCAGTCTTCAGTCCCTCCCTCCGCCTCTTCCTCACCTCACTGGTGGCGTGGAGGACCAGCTCAGACCTCTGGAGACATTGCCTCCCCACACCGGCCACACGTCAACAAAAACAGAATATTTTGAATTATGATTAATAAACTACGTATATGATCGAATGGTTACGCTGATGTCAGCTCATGGAACAAATATATATAGTTTGAAGTGTGTGTGTGTGTGTGTGTGTGTGTGTGTGTGTGTGTGTGTGTGTGTGTGTGTGTGTGTGTGTGTGTGTGTGTGTGTGGCTGTGTGTGTGTGTGGCTGTGTGTGTAGTGGTGAGAGAGTTCAACTCCCTGTCTAAAGGTACTGTGTTTGATCCCCAATGTCTGCAGTCTGTATTATCCGATAGAGCAAGATGCCCCCTAACCCTCCCTGATCCATTACCACATATATCCTTAAACACTGTCTAACCCCTCCCTGATCCATTACCACATATATCCTTAAACACTGTCTAACCCCTCCCTGATCCATTACCACATATATCCTTAAACACTGTCTAACCCCTCCCTGATCCATTACCACATATATCCTTAAACACTGTCTAACCCCTCCCTGATCCATTACCACATATATCCTTAAACACTGTCTAACCCCTCCCTGATCCATTACCACATATATCCTTAAACACTGTCTAACCCCTCCCTGATCCATTACCACATATATCCTTAAACACTGTCTAACCCCTCCCTGATCCATTACCACATATATCCTTAAACACTGTCTAACCCCTCCCTGCTCCTTGTAATTTGGATACAAATGTCCAACACAGGGAGGGTGTTTACTCATGATGGCGGGCGGTCGGTCTACAGACGCAACAAATCATAAAAAAATGCCATATTTAAAACCCTTGAAAATCATCAGAGGGACACCTGGGACATGTGGAAGCAGAATAAGACGGAATTTGAATTTGTATTTATTTGTCTCTTCATATTATGACTTCATTATCATTAAAGGGGTAGTTCGGAATTTTGGACATAGGGCCTGATTCCGAAGTGTGCATTGGTATTCTATATCACTGGAGACAGTTTTCAACACATTTCATTCAGTCCTTCTAGTAGCAGAGTTCGCTCGTGCTAGGCTAGCGCAAGTCAACGGGCAATGCTAGCCTGCTATTAAAAACAGTCTTACCCACTCCACAGTACACCCGAGGTAAATCAATTATAACGCCAGACTATAGATTTAAATGTCTGTGTTGATTGAATAATGTAAGAAATAAAACTAACCTTGCATCGCATGAATCATCGAGGGACTACTTTCTCAGCAGAAGCGGAATTCTACTATGCGCTGGTTAGGTTTGTAACCGAATCACGACAGAAGAACGTAAACAGAAGCGTGGGACAGAAGCGCAATTGAACGACTAGGCAACATGATGGTTCAGTGTGCTTTTAGAAATTGTAGAAATAAACGGTACAGATGGGCACCACAAAGTTTCCACCAATTTCCAGTGCGAGATCCAGAAAGGACTCAACTGTGGCTTGTTGCTGCTGGCTTTGACATCAAAACACCGGCTCGTACATGTACGGTTCGTTGGATACAACAAATTCCTCATAATCGTCTTCAAAAGCAGATGCATCGCTAACTCCTCCAAACGTGGCCATATCTTGTTAATTGAATACGCTTATAGAATTCCTTCGTTCACTGTACTCTGCGTTTGTAGCAATGACAGCGGCAGGTAACCTAGATATCAGTCCACCGCTGCCGTAGCCTACGTACAGGAATATAAACACTGCTGCTGAGACCCCGCAATTCCCTCAAAATGCAATGCAATGCAAGGTTGGTTTTATTTCTAACATTATTCTATAAACAGACATTTAGATTTATAGTCTGTCGTTATAATTGATTTACCTCGGGTGTACTGTGGAGTTGGTAAGACTGTTTTTAATAGCAGGCTAGCATTGCCCGTTGACTTGCGCTAGCCTAGCACGAGCGAACTCTGCAACTAGAAGGACTGAATGAAATGTGTTGAAAACTGTCTCCAGTGATATAGAATACCAATGCTCACTTCGGAATCAGGCCCTATGTCCAAAATTCCGAACTACCCCTTTAATATCATGCATTTCGATTTCTCCATACAGTTACTCAGGACTTCAATATAACTAATGAAGAGGTACTGTCGTGTTTCAAACACTATTTAGTTCTAAACTGTTGAAGCAGATAACTGGAAGCGCACACGGCAGATTTATGACTCAATGTCGTATATTTTATTATAATCCAGGTGGCAACCAGCGCGTACCGACCCAGGCCGAGCACCAAGGGCTCCCCCTGGTGGCCATTCTGCATAATATATTTCTACAAACCACCGATAGAAGCCCTCCACCCTAATACACACCAATCACATGGTCAACCTGCAAACTGGTAAAAACTACTGGTTAACATTCTGTGTTGGGAACAGGGCAGGAATATTTGTATCAGAGGGGGCGGGGGGTTATTTCATCAATGAATTTGTGAATAAAGTTCTCCACTTGCAGAGCGCGAAATAACCCGTCCCCATGTGTCACTGCTCCTCGCAATCCCCACAATTCTGTTATAAACAATACAGTCTATCAACATATGAATTGTGAATTTTCTAGGTAAACCTCTTTTTAATTCAGCCGAATTAACTTTCGCATGGAGGCAAGTCAGGCAACAACAAGCGCTTGTTGTCTCTGACTTTAGGTGAACTCGTCGGTCTGGTTCGTCTGCCCTACCCCGAGTCACATGAGTCTGCGTTCAATAGCACAACCATAATAGCACATGTTATCTGGGCGCACCTATTGAGAGGGTTGTTTTATAAAGACTGGGGTGAAAATATCAGCCACAGTTTAATTCAAGTCGAATATAATAAGTTCTTAATCACTGTTAGGCACAAATCACTAAGAAATAATCAACATTTCTTGTTTTCCCGGGCTCTCTGTTTCCTGTCTTTTAATGGTTGAACATATTTTAATGCTGCAAATAAGAGAACACACAGCGAATATGAGGTAGCCTAGACAGTTCATGAATGTGCCCACTGCCCACGTTCAGGTTCAGACGTCAGGGAACCGTGTCCGTGGGGGCGGAGCCAGTGGTTAGGGGAGGAGCCAGGTATTAGGGGCGGAGCCAAATGTAGGGGGAGGGGAGGAGAGGATGTCTTCGGGAAACGAAACTTAACATTCATAGAAACCAAAACCAACCGAAGTGGAAGCAGTTCTCTCTTGCAGGAGAAAAATAAAACGCATTTTGGAACAAATTGTCAGAAACCACAACAAGGTGAGTAAAGCAGCACAAGATAAGGAATTGATGGAATTAGAAATATATAACTGCTCAATACATAAACCTTATCGTCTGTGTCTAGGAATGGCCTCTGCTAACACTTCCTGGTCTGAGGAGGACTTTTCATGTTCCATCTGTCTGGATGTGTTCAGCAGCCCGGTTACCACACCATGCGGACACAACTTCTGCAGAACCTGTATTACAAAGTTCTGGGATGAACAAGTCACGTACAAATGTCCTGTTTGCAACAAGATTTTCGACACAAAACCTGATCCACAGGTCAATAGACTCTTATCGCAGCTGGCTGCTCAGTTTAGAACAACCGTACGAGTTAAAGAGCAGCCTTGTGTTGAACCAGCAGAAGTTCCCTGTGACGTCTGTACTGGGACCCAGCAGAAGGCTGTGAAGTCCTGCCTAGTGTGTCTTATGTCTTTCTGCCAAACCCACCTGGAGCCACATCAGAGAGTCGCAGTCCTGAAGGGACATCGGCTGGTCGAGCCTATGGACCGTCTGGAAGACAGGATGTGTAAGAAACACAACCGACTTCTGGAGCTCTTCTGCCAGACTGAACAGGTGTGTGTGTGTCAGTTCTGCACAGAGATAGACCACAAGTCCCATCTTGTTGTTCCTCTGAAGGAGGAATATGAAGTGAAGACGGCCCAGCTGGGGAAGATAGAGGCCGAAGTTCCGCAGATGATCCAGGAGAGGAAACAAAAGATTAAGGAGGTCAAAGACAGAGTAGAACTGAGCAACAAAGTTGCAGACAGAGAGATAGCCATTGGTGGGCAGGTCTTCACTGCTCTGATAGGCTGTGTTGAAAAGTGCCGCGATGAATTCAACCAGACGGTTCAAGAGGAACTGAAATCCACAGAGAAACAAGCTGAAGACCTCATCAAAGAGCTGGAGCAGGAAATAGAAGATCTGACCAATAGATGCTCAGAGGTGAAGCAGCTCTCACACACTAAAGACCACCTCCACTTCCTCCAGGCCTTCAGATCCCTGAAGGATCCTCCACCCACCAGGGACTGGACCACGGTGGAGGTCCGTCCTCCGTCATACGTAGGGACCTTGAGGAGATCCCTGGATCAGCTGGAGGAGACACTGAACATGGAGATGAAGAAGCTGAGTGATGCTGAACTGAAGAGGGTCCAGCAGTATGAAGTAGATGTGACTCTGGATCCTGATACAGCTGCTTCCAATCTCATCCTGTCTGAGGATGGGAAACAAGTACATGATGGAGATGTGAAGAAGGTACTCCCAGACAACCCTAAGAGATTTACAAAGTATATATATGTTCTCACGAGGCAGAGCTTATCCTCAGGGAGATCTTACTTTGAGGTCCAGGTTAAAGACAAGACTTATTGGTGGTTAGGAGTGGTCAGAGAGTCCATCGACAGAAAAGGTTGGACCACGTGGAGCCCTGAGACGGGTTACTGGACTCTTTTCTACAACAAGGGTGTTTTTTTATTTACTGATAACCCTGATGTCCGTCTCCCTCTGAGAGCTGAGCTCCAGAAGGTGGGGGTGTTTGTTGATTATGATGGGGGTGTGGTCTCCTTCTATGATGTGGAAGCCAGGGTTCATATCTACTCTGCTACTGGCTGCACCTTCAGTGAGCCTCTCTATCCAGTCCTCGGCCCAGGTTCCCGTGATTATAAAGGTAACAACTCTGCCCACCTGATCATCTCACCTGTCAATCAAACAGACTAGGACCTTTGTTTGATAATAAAACAAAGAAACAACCAAAACAACTAATGTTGTTTACTGAATTAGAATCTCTACTCTGTGAGATCTGAGAGAACTGCTTTAATGTCGTACTGCTGACATTTAACGAGGAGATGTTCTTTAAGAACATGATCGCAGTTGTTGAATTCAACCCATTATAAATGGTTAGATTACAATATATCTTATTCATGTTTCCTCAAGTTTTTTTTTACGTTTAATGCTACATTAAACCTACAATACCTACAATATCTTTTTAATTGATCTTGGGGCCCCAGGCCAGCTCGGGGTCCCCTCGAGGGGGATCCCCATAACAGTGTCATTGCACTTTACTGCATTGACTATCAAAGGGGCGCTCACACAGTTTGTCGTTGCATTTTATTCATAACCAGTCGTTGTCTTGGGGCCCCAGGCCAGCTCGGGGCCCCAAGCGGTTTGCTTGCCTTCTCGCGACGGGCCTGGTTGTCTCTGACTGAAGGTGAACTCCTCGGTCTGGTTCATCTGCCCTAATCTATCCCCAGTTGTTGAACATAGCCCATTTTAAATGCTTAAATTCCAATATATCTCATTCATGTTTTCTCAAGATTTTTTTATACGTTTAATGCTATAACATAGTAAACAGTTGCATTCATGTAGAATATTTTTAGATGTTTCATTTTTATAATAATGACCCAATAACCTTTTTCTAAACATCTCTATTGTATTATATCTACATTCCAGTCCAATAGAGTTGTGTAGAAATACTTCCTCAGTGGGATTCAAAAAATAAATTAGTTTAAATCCCTTATTTTGATCATTTTGAGATTGATGGAATGTTTAAAATCACTGAAAGTTTGTAAAAGTATTTTATTTTTTGACCAGTAATTGACCAAATCTCTACCATGAAACATCTCTTCATGTGTTACACACTTAAACAAAGCTCACAGTGGCTACATGTAAAGACTCTCCCAATGTGTGTGAGTACCGTGACTTTGTCTTGTCAGCTGTCCTCTCCTCTCCAACCTCTTCTCCCTCCTTTCTTCTCCTCCTCCTCTCTCTTATCTCTGCTCTCTTCTGTAACTCGGATTGTGTTCATTATTGTCGTACATTACATTACTTTTGGTCTATGCAAGTCTCCAAGTGTGTCGTTAGTCGCCTTTCAGAAATAAAGGCACTCATAGGATCAAAGATACGTGCACAACTGTTAAGGATCTGTAATATTTGGTACTATTCCTTTAGTCATTCTGTTTATGATGTACTTGTAAGTTATTTTTCAGTTATATTTGTTGTTAAAGCAATAAACAACTCAGTCCAACCCACTGAATGTTGTCGTGTGTTCAGCCGGTGATTCATTCTGTTCCTTCAGTCTCAATCCTCCAAGCTGAGCAGATGTTCCTCCAGAGCTCTCTGTTGGTTATCCTAGCAGCACACCTGGAAGGTCCTTCAGCCCCCTGGGTCCCAGCAGGTCTCTATGGGGTCCTGCCCCCTGACGTGGGCCCAGTCTTCAGTCCCTCCCGCCGCCTCTTCCTTACCTCACTGGTGGCGTGGTGGACCAGCTCAGACCTCTGGAGACATTGCCTCCCCACATGTCAACAACTATGGTACATTTGTTATTATGGTTAATTAAGTACCGATATAATTGAATGGTTATGCAGATAACAGCTTGTGTAAAATATCTATAGTTTGAAATGAGAGTAGGGAGCGTGTGTGTGTGTGTGTGTGTGTGTGTGTGTGTGTGTGCGTGTGTCCGTTAAACACTGTCTAACCCCTCCCTGATCCATTACCACATATATCCTTAAACACTGCAAACCCCTCCCTGATCCATTACCACATATATCCTTAAACACTGTCTAACCCCTCCCTGATCCATTACCACATATATCCTTAAACACTGTCTAACCCCACCCTGTTCCATTGCCACATATATCCTTAAACACTGTCTAACCCCTACGTGTTCCATTACCACATATATCCTTAAACACTGTCTAACCCCTCCCTGATCCATTACCACATATATCCTTAAACACTGTCTAACCCCTCCCTGATCCATTGCCACATATATCCTTAAACACTGTCTAACCCCTCCCTGATCCATTGCCACATATATCCTTAAAAACTGTCTAACCCCTCCCTGATCCATTACCACATATATCCTTAAACACTGTCTAACCCCTCCCTGATCCATTACCACATATATCCTTAAACACTGTCTAACCCCTCCCTGCTCCTTGTAATTTGGATACAAATGTCCAATACAGGGATGTTGTTTACTCATGAGGGCGGGCGGTCGGTCTACAGACGCAACAAATCATAAAAAAATGCCACATTTAAAACTCTCGAGAATCATCAGAGGGACACCTGGGACATGTGGAAGCAGAATAAGGCGGAATTTGAATTTGTATTTATTTGTCTCTTCATATTATGACTTCATTATCATTAATATCATGCATTTCGATTTCTCCATACAGTAACTCAGGACTTCAATATAACTAATGAAAAGGTACTGTCGTGTTTCAAACACTATTTAGTTCTAAACTGTTTAAGCAGATAACTGGAAGCGCACACGACAGATTTATGACTCAATGTCGTATACTTTATTATAATCCAGGTAACAACCAGCGCGTAGCGACCCAGGCCGAGCACCAAGGGGTCCCCCTGGTGGCCATTCTGCATAATATACTTCTACAAACCACCGATAGAAGCCTTCCACCTAATACACCAATCACATTGTGAACCTGCTAACTGGTAAAAACTACTGGTTAACATTCTGTGTTGGGAACAGCACAGCAATATTTGTATCAGAGGGGGGGGGGGGGGGGGGGGGGGGGGGGTTATTTCATCAATGAATTTGTGAATAAAGTTCTCCACTTGCAGAGCGCGAAAGAACCCGACCCCACGTTTCGCTGATCCTCGCAATCCCAACACTACTGTTATAAACAATACAGTCTATCAACTTATGAATTGTGAATTTTGTAGGTAAACCTCTTTTTAATTCAGCCGAATTAACTTTCGCATGGAGGCAACAAAACAAGTGCTTGTTGTCTCTGACTGAAGGTGAACTCGTCGGTCTGGTTCATCTGCCCTACCCCGGGTCACATGACTCGGCGGTTAATAGCACAACCATAATAGCACATGTTATCTGGGCACACATTGAGAGGGTTGTTTTATAAAGACTGTGGTGAAAATATCCAAGTGCCCCTGACTGCAGCCCGCAGATCGAGGAGGAGCTAAATGTGGGCGGGTCTAAACGTTTAAGCCAGCCCACATTTGGATGGGCTGGCTTAATACGAGAACGTATTTCCGGCTGAGTCCATGATACTGCGCGCTTTTCTGCCTAGAGGTAAGTTGCCGCTCTCTGTTGGTGTACATTGCTTGCTATGGGCCAGAAAAATACCTTGATACTTGCCTTTGTCAAACATTTATGCAAGCTTTATTTTTTTCGTCTTTACAGATCAAAATGTCTTGCCTGGGGTGAAAATAAAAATCAATGATGCAAAGTCTTCTGTCTTTGGTTTATTTGACTTAGCTAATATTGAGTGTACGAAATAATATGTGTCTATACTAAAAAAGACATTTGAAATGACGAGTTAAAAGTAGGAATCTAAGTCTATCAAATGCATGAACCTTTTTCCATATTACCGGTAAGTCATTGTGCTGTGCTGTGCTGTATTGATGTTTGAGAATGTGCTGCCGGATCTCCGCCACCAGATGGCGCCCGAGAGGGTAAAACCATGATACCGAGTCCATGATGCTGCGCGGAATTTTCCTTAAATGTGGGCGGGCTTAAACGTTTAAGCCCGCCCACATTTAGCTCCTCCTCGATCTGCGAGCTTCAGTCAGGGGTTACTCAAAATATCAGCCACAGTTTAACTAAAGTCAAATGTAATTGTATACTTCTTAATCACGGTTAGGCACAAATCACTTAGAAATAATCAACATTTCTTGTTTTCCCGGGCTCTTTGTTTCCTGTGTTTTAATGGTTGAACATATTATAATGCTGCAAAGAAGAGAACACACAGCGAATATGAGGTAGCATAGACAGTTCATGAATGTGCCCACGTTCAGGTTGAGAAGTCCGGGAACTGCGTCCATGGGGGCGGAGCCAGGGGTTAGGGGCGGAGCCAGGGTTAAGGGAAGGAGAGGAGAGGATGTCTTGTTCGGGAAACGAAACTTAACATTCATAGAAACCAAAAGCAACCGACGTGGAAGCAGTTCTCTCTTTCAGGAGAAAAGTAAAACGCATTTTTGGAACAAATTGTCAGACAGACAGGAAACACAACACGGTGAGTAAAGCAGCACAAGATAAGGAATTGCTGGAATTAGAAATATAAAACTGCTCAATACATAAACCTTATCGTCTATGTCTAGGAATGGCCTCTGCTAACACTTCCTGGTCTGAGCAGGACTTTTCATGTTCCATCTGTCTGGA
Organism: Gadus morhua; assembly: GCF_902167405.1. Lineage (NCBI taxonomy): Eukaryota > Metazoa > Chordata > Actinopteri > Gadiformes > Gadidae > Gadus > Gadus morhua. The sequence continues at coordinate 3,508,961 of NC_044068.1, forward strand.
TGTGTTCAGCAGCCCGGTTACCACACCGTGTGGACACAACTTCTGCAGAACCTGTATTACAAAGTTCTGGGATGAACAAGTCAAGTACAAATGTCCTGTTTGCAACCAGATTTTCGACACAAAACCTGATCCACGGGTCAATACCCTCTTATCACAGCTGGCTGCTCAGTTTGGGACAACCGTACGAGTTAAAGAGCAGCCTTGTGTTGAACCAGCAGAAGTTCCCTGTGACTTCTGTACTGGGACCCAGCAGAAGGCTGTGAAGTCCTGCCTAGAGTGTTTTATGTCTTTCTGCCAAACCCACCTGGAGCCACATCAGAGAGTCGCAGTCCTGAAGGGACATCGGCTGGTCGAGCCTATGGACCGTCTGGAAGACAGGATGTGTAAGAAACACAACCGACTTCTGGAGCTCTTCTGCCCGACTGAACAGGTGTGTGTGTGTCAGTTCTGCACAGAGATAGACCACAAGTCCCATCCTGTTGTTCCTCTGAAGGAGGAATATGAAGTGAAGACGGCCCAGCTGGGGAAGATAGAGGCTGAAGTTCCACAGATGATCCAGGAGAGAAAAGAAAAGATTAAGGAGATCAAAGACAGAGTAGAACTGAGCAACAAAGATGCAGACAGAGAGATAGCCATTGGTGGGCAGGTCTTCACTGCTCTGATAGGCTGTGTTGAAAAGTGCCGGGATGAATTCAACCAAACGGTTCAAGAGGAACTGAAATCCACAGAGAAACAAGCTGAAGACCTCATCAAAGAGCTGGAGCAGGAAATAGAAGATCTGACCAATAGATGCTCAGAGGTGAAGCAGCTCTCACACACTAAAGACCACCTCCACTTCCTCCAGACCTTCAGATCCCTGAAGGATCCTCCACCCACCAGGGACTGGACCACGGTGGAGGTCCGTCCTCCGTCATACGTAGGGACCTTGAGGAGATCCCTGGATCAGCTGGAGGAGACACTGAACATGGATATGAAGAAGCTGAGTGATGATGCTGTACTGAAGAGGGTCCAGCAGTATGAAGTAGATGTGACTCTGGATCCTGATACAGCTCATCCCGAGCTCATCCTGTCTGAAGATGGGAAACAAGTACATGATGGAGGTGTGAGGAAGGTACTCCCAGAAAACCCTAAGAGATTTACAAGGTATACATTTGTTCTCACGAGGCAGAGCTTCTCCTCAGGGAGATTTTACTTTGAGGTCCAGGTTAAAGACAAGACTTATTGGTGGTTAGGAGTGGTCAGAGAGTCCATCAACAGAAAAGGTGGGAGAGACACCCCTGAGACGGGTTACTGGACTCTTCACTGCTACAAGGATGAGTTGGTATTCATAGATAACCCTGTTGTCCGTCTCCCTCTGAGAGCTGAGCTCCAGAAGGTGGGGGTGTTTGTTGATTATGATGAGGGTGTGGTCTCCTTCTATGATGTGGAAGCCAGGGTTCATCTCTACTCTGCTACTGGCTGCACCTTCAGTGAGCCTCTCTATCCATTCCTCTTCCCAGGTCCCCGTGTTTATGAAGGTAACAACTCTGCCCCCCTGATCATCTCACCTGTCAATCAAACAGACTAGGACCTTTGTTTGATAATAAAACAACGAAACAACCAAAACAACTAATGTTGTTTACTGAATTAGAATCTCTACTCTGTGAGATCTGAGAGAACTGCTTTAATGTCGTACTGCTGACATTTAACGAGGAGATGTTCTTTAAGAACATGATCGCAGTTGTTGAATTCAACCCATTATAAATGGTTAGATTACAATATATCTTATTCATGTTTCCTCAAGTTTTTTTTTACGTTTAATGCTACATTAAACCTACAATACCTACAATATCTTTTTAATTGATCTTGGGGTCCCAGGCCAGCTCGGGGTCCCCTCGAGGGGGATCCCCATAACAGTGTCATTGCACTTTACTGCATTGACTATCAAAGGGGCGCTCACACAGTTTGTCGTTGCATTTTATTCATAACCAGTCGTTGTCTTGGGGCCCCAGGCCAGCTCGGGGCCCCAAGCGGTTTGCTTGCCTTCTCGCGACGGGCCTGGTTGTCTCTGACTGAAGGTGAACTCCTCGGTCTGGTTCATCTGCCCTAATCTATCCCCAGTTTTTGAACATAGCCCATTTTAAATGCTTAGATTCCAATATATATCATTCATGTTTTCTCAAGATTTTTTGACACGTTTAATGCTATAACATAGTAAACAGTTGCATTCATGGAGAATATTTTTTGATGTTTCATTTGTATAATAATGACCCAATAACCTTTTCTTAAAATCTTCATTGGTTTTACTTCTGAACCCTTTTCTCATTTCTTTTATTTAAAACAAAAGACGAAAAATGGAATGTGTGGGTCTACAATATCATTTGAATTGATCATTTCAGATACATTCCAGTCCAATAGAGTTGTGTAGAAATACTTCCTCAGTGGGATTCAAAAAATAAATTAGTTTAAATCCCTTATTTTGATCAATTTGAGAGTGACGGAATGTTTAAAATCACTGAAAATTTGTAAAAGTATTTTATTTTTTGACCAGTAATTGACCAAATCTCCACCATGAAACAACTCCTCATGTATTACACACTTAAACAAAGCTCACAGTGGCTACATGTAAAGATTCTCCCAATGTGTGTGAGTACCGTGACTTTGTCTTGTCAGCTGTCCTCTCCTCTCCAACCTCTTCTCCCTCCTTTCTTCTCCTCCTCTCTCTCTTCTCCTCTTCTCTCCCTTCTCCTCCTCCTCTCTCTCTCCTCCTCCTTTCTCTCTCTCTCTCTTCTCCTCCTCTCTCTTCTCCTCTTCTCTCCCTTCTCCTCCTCCTCTCTCTCTCCTCCTCCTTTCTCTCTCTCTCTTCTCTCTCCTCTCTCTTCTCCTCCTCCTCTCTCTTATCTCTGCTCTCTTCTGTAACTCGGATTGTGTTCATTATTGTCGTACATTACATTACTTTTGGTCTATACAAGTCTCCAAGTGTGTCGTTAGTCGCCTTTCAGAAATAAAGGCGCTCATAGGATCAAAGATACGTGCACAACTGTTAACGATCTGTAATATTTGGCACTATTCCTTTAGTCGTTCTGTTCATGATGTACTTGTAAGTTATTTTTCAGTTATATTTGTTGTTAAAGCATAATGGTAATAAACAACTCAGTCCAACCCACTGAATGTTGTGGTGTGTTCAGCCGGTGATTCATTCTGTTCCTTCAGTCTCAATCCTCCAAGCTGAGCAGATGTTCCTCCAGAGCTCTCTGTTGGTTCTCCTAGCAGCACACCTGGAAGGTCCTCCAGCCCCCTGGGTCCCAGCAGGTCTCTATGGGGTCCTGCCCCCTGACGTGGGCCCAGTCTTCAGTCCCTCCCTCCGCCTCTTCCTCACCTCACTGGTGGCGTGGTGGACCAGCTCAGACCTCTGGAGACATTGCCTCCCCACACGTCAACAAAAACAGAATATTTAGAATTATGATTAATAAACTACGTATATGATCGAATGGTTACGCTGATATCAGCTCATGGAACATATATATAGTTTGAAGTGTGTGTGTGTGTGTGTGTGTGGGTGGGTGGGTGGGTGGGTGGGTGGGTGGGTGTGTGTGGTGAGAGAGGGTATGACTCCAAGTTGAAACTAAGGTACTGTCGTGGAAATATCAATCATAACTATAAATATACAATCATATACAAATTATATTAACCTTGTTTATATAATTATTACATTAGAAGGAACTGTATACATTCTCCCTGTAACTTAAAACAAATCCCTTCCTCTCTTAACTGAGAGAGGTTAATTCGTATTCAAGTTCCCACTGGAGCCAGTGAGTCTGGTTCTGTGACGAGGCCAATCGACTGACTTCTTTGTTGTGTAAACTATTTACAGCCATGTCTTACAAACATGCAGACATGCCCAATATCCACCCATTGTATTACAGATTGACTTGGCCTTAGGTCACTCCCACTCTCTACCCACAATGAAAACGTTCCCTATGAGACTCTTGTAACCCTATTGTTTCATCGAATGTGTTCGTGGTAAGCTTTGCAGCCAGGACTTCCCCATGATCATGCCTTAAGATTAAATCAAATATTTCGCTGTCCGACGTGTCCGTGAGAGAACTTTCTCTTAATCAGGTACTGTATTTGATCCCCAATGTCTGCAGCCTGTATTATCCGATAGAGCAAGATGCCCCCTAACCCCTCCTGATCCATTAGACGTATGACTCAATGTCGTACACTTTATTATAATCCAGGTAACAACCAGCGCGTAGCGATCCAGGCCGAGCACCAAGGGCTCCCCCTGGTGGCCATTCTGCCTAATATACTTCTACAAACCACCGGTAGAAGCCCTCCACCTAATGCACACCAATCACATTGTGAACCTGCAAACTGGTAAAAACTACTGGTTAACATTCTGTGTTGGGAACAGCACAGGAATATTTGCATCATAGGGGGCGGGGGGTTATTTCATCAATGAATTTGTGAATAAAGTTCTCTACTTGCAGAGCGCGAGAGAACCCGTCCCCACGTTTTGCTGCTCCTCGCATTCCCCAGAATACTGTTATAAACAATACAGTCTATCAACATATGAATTGTGCATTTTCTAGGTAAAATTATTTTTAATTCATCCGAATTAACTGCCGCATGGAAGCAAAAAAACAAGTGCTTGTAACATGTGTCTGACTGAAGGTGAACTCGCAGGTCTGGTTCGTTTGTCCTACCCCGGGTCACATGACTCGGCGGTTAATAGCGCAACAATAATAGCACATGTTATCTGGGCACACATTGAGAGGGTTGTTTTTATAAAGAATGTGGTGAAAATATCAGCCACAGTTTAATTCAAGTCGAATATAATAAGTTCTTAATCACAGTTAGACACAAATCACTACGAAATAATCAACATTTCTTGTTTTCCCGGGCTCTCTGTTTCCTGTGTTTTAATGGTTGAACATATTTTAATGCTGCAAAGAAGAGAACACACAGCGAATATGAGGTAGCCTAGACAGTTCATGAATGTGCCCACGTTCATGTTGAGACGTCAGGGAACTGTGTCCGTGGGGGCGGAGCCAGGGGTTAGGGGAGGAGCCATATATTAGGGGCGGAGCCAAATGTAAGGGGAGGAGAGGAGAGGATTTCATGTTCGGGAAACGAAACTTGACAAACCAAAACAAACCGACGTGGAAGCAGTTCTCTCTTTCAGGAGAAAAATAAAAGGCATTTTTGGAACAAATTGTCTGACAGACAGAAAACGCAACAAGGTGAGTGAAGCAGCACAAGATAAGGAATTGATGGAAACAGAAATATAAAATTGCTCAATACATAAACCTTATCGTCTGTGTCTAGGAATGGCCTCTGCTAACACTTCATGGTCTGAGGAGGACTTTTCATGTTCCATCTGTCTGGATTTGTTCAGCTTATTCAACATGGTTACCACACCATGTGGACAAAACTTCTGCAGAACCTGTTTTACAAAGTTCTGGGATGAACAAGTCAAGTACAAATGTCCTGTTTGCAACAAGAAGCTGCGTGATGATGCTGTACTACTGAAGAGGGTCCAGCAGTATGAAGTAGATGTGACTCTGGATCCTGATACAGCTCATCCCAAGCTCATCCTGTCTGAGGATGGGAAACAAGTAACAGGTTAGATCTTTTTGTATATTTTGTAAGTTGATTTTGTGAGGGATTTAATGCATTCATTTCTTGTCCAAAGATATGCAAAGAAAATGTTTGATAAGACAAAGCGAAGTTCCTTGGCAGAATGACTAATAAAAAGAATTCTCAAAACAAAAGTATTTTCTTCAAGTATAATTATTTACAATTTCAAACACAAATTATATATATATACTTATTTCTCCACCTGCTATTGATCCCTCAGTCTCAGCTCCATGCTCTGTGTTCTTAGAGATGTTTGAGCCTGTAACCTTGTCCTTTGTGGAGGAGATTGTTGGCCACCTGAAGCCCTCAGGTTCTCCAGCAGATATTGTTCCTCCTCGACTTTTTAAGGAGATTTTTCCAACTATTGGACCTTCTTTTACTGCTGTCATTAACAGTAGCCTATCATCGGGAGTCGTGCCGGCTCAATTTAAACATGCTGTTGTGCAACCCTTGTTGAAAAAACCTGGACTTGATCCTACTGCTTTGTCTAATTTCAGACCTATCTCCAAACTGTCTTTTCTGTCAAAAGTCCTGGAAAAGATTGTTCACTGTCAACTCATGGACTTTATAAATGGACAGAACATTATAGAGATTTTCCAATCTGGTTTTAAAACATTACACAGCACCGAATCAGCGCTGCTTAGAGTTTTTAATGATATATTTTTAGCTACTGACTCTGGCCATAGTGTTGTCCTTGTGCTCCTAGATTTGACTGCAGCCTTCGACACAGTAGACCATGACATCCTCATTGCTCGTCTGGAGCAGTGGGTGGGTGTCAGAGGCACAGCACTAAAATGGTTCAGGTCTTATTTAACCCAGCGGTCTTTCTGTGTTAGCCTTGCTGAGCATGTGTCCTCCGCTGTCCCGCTATTACATGGGGTTCCGCAGGGTTCGGTGCTTGGCCCCCTTTTATTTTCCCTTTATTTACTCCCACTTGGCTCAATTCTTAGGAAGCATGGTATTTCTTTTCATTGCTATGCTGATGACAGCCAGATTTATATTCCTCTTAAAAAGGCAGAAGCATACAGTATTAAGCCTTTGTTAGACTGCCTGCAAGACATTAAAGCTTGGATGTCCCTAAACTTTTTAAATTTTAATGAAAAAAAGACAGAGGTTATGGTTTTCAGTGGCTCTGGTGTGTCCCCCCTGGTTGACCTAGGCTACCTGGAACAGTTCCGTAGGCCAATCTTAAATAACCTGGGGGTTAAGGTGGACACTGACCTCAAATTTGACACCCAGGTAAAAGCTGTGGTGAAGTCCAGCTTCTTCCAGCTAAGGCAGCTGGCAAAAATTAAACCAATGCTTCAGAGACAGCATCTTGAAACAGTAATCCATGCGTTTGTGACCACCCGGCTGGACTACTGTAATGCACTTTACATGGGGATTAGTGAGGCCTCCATTGCCCGCCTCCAATTAGTTCAAAATGCCGCAGCTCGTCTCTTGACTAACACTAGAAAGTACGACCACATCACACCTATTCTGGCTTCATTGCACTGGCTACCTGTACGTTTTAGGATTCATTTTAAAATACTTTTATTTGCGTTTAAAGCCTTAAATGGCCTTGCCCCACCATACCTCTCCGAGCTGCTAAAACCCTACACTCCTAGCCGTTCTCTTAGGTCAGCTGACCAGCTGTTTTTGGCCACACCCCGTACCAGGCTAAAACGCAGAGGAGAACGTGCCTTTGCGGTAGCAGCCCCAAAATTGTGGAACACTTTGCCACTCCATATTAGAGAAGCTACATCCCTGTGTCTCTTTAAAACCTTGGTAAAAACGCACCTTTTTTATTTGGCCTTTGGACACTAGATGGCGTGTTGATGTGATGTAGAAGTGTTGGGTGGGTCATGTGTTTTACTTATTTTATACTTATTTTATCTCTTTTTCTGTGTGCAGCACTTTGGAAACCTATGTGTTTGTTTAAACTGTGCTATATAAATAAAGTGGATTGGATTGGATTGAAGTACATGATGGAGGTGTGGGGAAGGAACTCCCAGACAACCCTAAGAGATTTACAAAGTCTTTGTTTGTTCTCACGAGGCAGAGCTTCTCCTCAGGGAGATTTTACTTTGAGGTACAGGTTAAAGACAAGACTACATGGTGGTTAGGAGTGGTCAGAGAGTCCATCGACAGAAAAGGTTGGACCATGTGGACCCCTGAGACGGGTTACTGGACTCTTTACTACAACAGGGATAGGTTTGTATTTAATGATAACCCTGATGTCCGTCTCCCTCTGAGAGCTGAGCTCCAGAAGGTGGGGGTGTTTGTTGATTATGATGAGGGTGTGGTCTCCTTCTATGATGTGGAAGGCAGGGTTCATATCTACTCTGCTACTGGCTGCACCTTCAGTGAGCCTCTCTATCCATTCCTCTACCCAGGTCCCCGTGATTATAAAGGTAACAACTCTGCCCCCCTGATCATCTCACCTGTCAATCAAACAGACTAGGACCTTTGTTTGATAATAAAACAAAGAAACAACCAAAACAACTAATGTTGTTTACTGAATTAGAATCTCTACTATGTGAGGTCTGAGAGAACTGCTTTATTGTCGTACTGCTGACATTTAACGAGGATAAGTTCTTTAAGAATCTATCCCCAGTTGTTGAATATAACCCATTATAAATGCTTAAATTCCAATATATCTCATTCATGTTTTCTCAAGATTTTTTTATACGTTTAATGCTATAACATAGTAAACAGTTGCATTCATGTAGAATATATTTCGATGTTTCATTTTTATAATAATGACCCAATAACCTTTTTCTAAACATCTCTTTTGGTTTAACTTCCGAACCCTTTTCTCATTTATTTTATTTAAAAAAAAAGACGAAAAATGTAATGTGTGGGTCTACAATATCCTTTGAATTGATCATTTCAGATACATTCCAGTCGAATAGAGTTGTGTAGAAATACTTCCTCAGTGGGATTCAAAAAATAAATTGGTTTAAATCCCTTATTTTGATCATTTTGAGATTGATGGAATGTATAAAATCACTGAAAGTTTGTAAAAGTATTTCATTTTTTGACCAGTAATTGACCAAATCTCTACCATGAAACAACTCTCCATGTGTTACTCACCTAAACAAAGCTCACTGTGGCTACATGTAAAGATTCTCCCAATGTGTGTGAGTACCGTGACTTTGTCTTGTCAGCTCTCCTCTCCTCTCCATCCTCTTCTCTCTCCTTCCTCTTCTCTCTCCATCCTCTTCTCTCTCCATCCTCTCCTCTCCATCCTCTTCTCTCTCCTTCCTCTTCTCTCTCCATCCTCTTCTCTCTCCTCCTCCTCTCTCTCTTCTCTCTCCTCTCTCTTCTCCTCCTCCTCTCTCTTATCTCTGCTCTGGTCTGTAGCTCAGATTGTGTTCATTATTGTCGTACATTACATTACTTATGGTCTAAATAAGTCTCCAAGTGTGTCGTTAGTCGCCTTTCAGAAATAAAGGCACTCATAGGATCACAGATACGTGCACAACTGTTAAGGATCTGTAATATTTGGTACTATTCTTTGGTCATTCTGTTTATGATGTACTTGTAAGTGACTATTGTTCAGTTATATTTGTTGTTAAAGCATAATGGTAATAAACAACTCAGTCCAACCCACTGAATGTTGTCGTGTGTTCAGCCGGTGATTCATTCTGTTCCTTCAGTCTCAATCCTCCAAGCTGAGCAGATGTTCCTCCAGAGCTCTGTTGGTTATCCTAGCAGCACACCTGGAAGGTCCTTCAGCCCCCTGGGTCCCAGCAGGTCTCTATGGGGTCCTGCCCCCTGACGTGGGCCCAGTCTTCAGTCCCTCCCTCCGCCTCTTCCTCACCTCACTGGTGGCGTGGTGGACCAGCTCAGACCTCTGGAGACATTGCCTCCCCACACGTCAACAAAAACTGAATATTTAGAATTATGATTAATAAAGTACGTACATGATCGAATGGTTACGCTGATGACAGCTCATGGAAGATATATATAGTTTGAAGTGGTGTGTGTGTGTGTGTGTGTGTGTGTGTGTGTGTGTGTGTGTGTGTGTGTGTGTGTGTGTGTGTGTGTGTGTGTGTGTGTGGAGAGTTCAACTCCCAGCTGAAAGGTACTGTGTTTGATCCCCAATGTCTGCAGCCTATCCTGTATTATCTGATAGAGCAAGATGCCCACTAACCCTCCCTGATCCATTACCACATATATCCTTAAACACTGTCTAACCCCTCCCTGATCCATTACCACATATATCCTTAAACACTGTCTAACCCCTCCCTGATCCATTACCACATATATCCTTAAACACTGTCTAACCCCTCCCTGATCAATTACCACATATATATCCTTAAACACTGTCTAACCCCTCCCTGCTCCTTGTAATTTGGATGCAGATGTCCAACACAGGGAGGGTGTTTACTCATGGGGGCGGGCGGGCGGTCTACAGCTGCAACAAATCATAAAGAAATGCCATATTTAAAACTCTCGAAAATAGTCAGAGAGACACCTGGGGACATGTTGAAGCAGAATCATGTAGAATTTGAATTTGTATTTATTTGTCTCTTCATATAATGACTTCATTATCATTAATAACATGCATTTCGATTTCTCAATACAGTAACTCAGGACTTCAACATAACTAATGAAGAGGTACTGTCGTGTTTCAAACACTATTTAGTTCTAAACTGTTTAAGCAGATAACTGGAAGCGCACACGGCAGACTAGCCTCAATGTCGTATCCTTTATTATAATCCAGATAACAACCAGCCCGTAGCGACCCAGGCCGAGCACCAAGGGCTCCCCCTGGTGGCCATTCTGCATAATATACTTCTACAAACCACCGATAGAAGCCCTCCACCTAATACACACCAATCACATTGTGAACCTGCGAACTGGAAAAAACTACTGGTTAACATTCTATGTTGAGAACAGCACAGGAATATTTGTATCAGAGGGGGCAGGGGGTTATTTCATCAATGAATTTGTGAATTCAAGTTCTCCACTTGCAGAGCCGCCAAAGAACCCGTCCCCGCGTGTCGCTGCTCCTCGCAATCCCCAATACTGCTATAAACAATACAGTCTATAAATTTATGAATTGTGAATTTTCTATGTAAACCTCTTTTTAATTCAGCAGAATTAACTTTCGCATGGAGGCAACAAAACAAGTGTTTGTTGTCTCTGACTGAAGGTGAACTCGTCGGTCTGGTTCGTCTGCCCTACCCCGGGTCACATGACTCGGCGGTTAATAGCACAACCATAAAAGCACATGTTATCTGGGCGCACCTATTGAGAGAGGGGTGTTTTATAAAGAATGTGGGGAAAATATCAGCCACAGTTCAATTCAAGTCGAATATAATAAGTTCTTAATCACAGTTAGGCACAAATCACTAAGAAATAATCAACATTTCTTGTTTTCCCAGGCTCTTTGTTTCCTGTCTTTTAATGGTTGAACATATTATAATGCTGCAAAGAAGAGTACACACAGCGAATATGAGGTAGCCTAGACAGTTTATGAATGTGCCCACGTTCAGGTTCTGTGTCCGTGGGGGCGGAGCCAGGGGTTAGGGGAGGAGCCAGGTGTTAGGGGAGGAAGCAGAGGTTAGGGGCGGAGAGGAGAGCATGTCTTGTTCACGAAACGAAACTTAACATTCATAGAAACCAAAGCAAACCGACGTGGAAGCAGTTCCCTCTTTCAGGAGAAAAATAAAACGCATTTTGGAACAAATTGTCTGACGGACAGAAAACACAACAGGGTGAGTAAAGCAGCACAAGATAAGGAATTGATGGAATTAGAAATATAAAACTGCTCAATACATAAACCTTATCGTCTGTGTCTAGGAATGGCCTCTGCTATCACTTCCTGTTCTGAGGAGGACTTTTCATGTTCCATCTGTCTGGATGTGTTCAGCAGCCCGGTTACCACACCATGTGGACACAACTTCTGCAGAACCTGTATTACAAAGTTCTGGGATGAACAAGTCAAGTACAAATGTCCTGTTTGCAACAAGATTTTCGACACAAAACCTGACCCACAGGTCAATACCCTCTTATCACAGCTGGCTGCTCAGTTTAGAACAACCGTACGAGTTAAAGAGCAGCCTTGTGTTGAACCAGCAGAAGTTCCCTGTGACTTCTGTACTGGGACCCAACAGAAGGCTGTGAAGTCCTGCCTAGAGTGTTTTATGTCTTACTGCCAAACCCACCTGGAGCCACATCAGAGAGTCACTCGCCTGCAGAAACATCGGCTGGTCGAGCCTATGGACCGTCTGGAAGACAGGATGTGTAAGAAACACGACCGACTTCTGGAGCTCTTCTGCCAGACTGAACAAGTGTGTGTGTGTCAGTTCTGCACAGAGTCAGACCACAAGTCCCATCCTGTTGTACCTCTGAAGGAGGAATATGAAGTGAAGACGGCCCAGCTGGGGAAGATAGAGGCTGACGTTCCGCAGATGATCCAGGAGAGAAAAGAAAAGATTAAGGAGATAAAAGGCAAAGTAGAACTGAGCAACAAAGTTGCAGACAGAGAGATAGCCATTGGTGGGCAGGTCTTCACTGCTCTGATAGGCTGTGTTGAAAAGTGCCGCGATGAATTCAACCAAACGGTTCAAGAGAAACTGAAATCCACAGAGAAACAAGCTGAAGACCACATCAAAGAGCTGGAGCAGGAAATAGAAGATCTGACCAATAGATGCTCAGAGGTGAAGCAGCTCTCACACACTGAAGACCACCTCCACTTCCTCCAGACCTTCAGATCCCTGAAGGATCCTCCACCCACCAGGGACTGGACCACGGTGGAGGTCCGTCCTCCGTCATACGTAGGGACCTTGAGGAGATCCCTGGATCAGCTGGAGGAGACACTGAACATGGAGATGAAGAAGCTGAGTGATGATGCTGAACTGAAGAGGGTCCAGCAGTATGAAGTAGATGTGACTCTGGATCCTGATACAGCTCATCCCTCGCTCATCCTGTCTGAGGATGGGAAACAAGTACATTGTGGAGGCGTAGCGAAGGTACTCCCAGTCAACCCTAAGAGATGTACAGGGTATACATGTGTTCTCACGAGGCAGAGCTTCTCCTCAGGGAGATTTTACTTTGAGGCACAGGTTAAAGACAAGACTGCATGGTGGTTAGGAGTGGCCAGAGAGTCCATCGACAGAAAAGGTGGGAGCACGTGGACCCCTGAGACGGGTTACTGGTTTCTTCAATACACAAAGGATAGGTTTGTATTTAGAGATAACCCTGATGTCCGTCTCCCCCTGAGAGCTGAGCTCCAGAAGGTGGGGGTGTTTGTTGATTATGATGAGGGTGTGGTCTCCTTCTATGATGTGGAAGCCAGGGTTCATCTCTACTCTGCTACTGGCTGCACCTTCAGTGAGCCTCTCTATCCACTCCTCTACCCAGGTCCCCGTGATTATAGAGGTAACAACTCTGCCCCCCTGATCATCTCACCTGTCAATCAAACAGACTAGGACCTTTGTTTGATAATAAAACAAAGAAACAACCAAAACAACTAATGTTGTTTACTGAATTAGAATCTCTACTCTGTGAGATCTGAGAGAACTGCTTTAATGTCGTACTGCTGATATTTAAGGAGGAGATGTTCTTTAAGAACATAATCACAGTTGTTGAATCAACTCATTATAAATGGTTAGATTACAATATATCTTATTCATGTTTCCTCCTGATTTTTTATACGTTTAATGCAATTACATAGTTACAGTCGAAGTCATGTAGAATATTTTGACATGATTCATTTGTATAATAATGATCCTATAACCCCTTACCTAAAATGTATATTTGTTTAACTTCAGAACACTTTTCTGATTTATTTTATTCAAAAGAAAAGGCAAAGAAATGTAATGTGTGGGCCTACATTATCTTTTTAATTGATCTTTTCACTGGAATAGGTACAATCCAGTCCAACAGTGTTTTGTGGAAATACTTTCTCAGTGGGAGACAAAAAATAAATTAGTTTGTTGACAAAATCCATATTTTGATCATTTTGATATTGCTGGAATGTTTAAAATCACTGCAAATTTGTAAACTTCTTTCATTTTTTATCCAGTAATTGATTTAATCTCCACCATACAACAACCCATCATATATAACACACTTAAACAAAGGTGACAGTGGCTACATGTAAAGATTCTCCCAATGTGTGTGAGTACCGTGACTTTGTCTTGTCAGCTCTCCTCTCCTCTCCATCCTCTTCTCTCTCCATCCTCTTCTCCTCCTCTCTCTTCTCTCTCCTCTCTCTTCTCCTCCTCTCTCTCTTCTCCTCCTCTTCTCTCTCTTCTCCTCCTCCTCTCTCTTATCTCTGCTCTAGTCTGTAGCTCAGATTGTGTTTATTATTGTCGTACATTACATTACTTATGGTCTAAATAAGTCTCCAAGTGTGTCGTTAGTCGCCTTTCAGAAATAAAGGCACTCATAGGATCAAAGATACGTACACAACTGTTAAGGATCTGTAATATTTGGTACTATTCTTTGGTCATTCTGTTTATGATGTACTTGTAAGTGACTATTGTTCAGTTATATTTGTTGTTAAAGCATAATGGTAATAAACAACTCAGTCCAACCCACTGAATGTTGTGGTGTGTTCAGCCGGTGATTCATTCTGTTCCTTCAGTCTCAATCCTCCAAGCTGAGCAGATGTTTCTCCAGAGCTCTCTGTTGGTTCTCCTAGCAGCACACCTGGAAGGTCCTTCAGCCCCCTGGATCCCAGCAGGTCTCTATGGGGTCCTGCCCCCTGACGTGGGCCCAGTCTTCAGTCCCTCCCTCCGCCTCTTCCTCACCTCACTGGTGGCGTGGTGGACCAGCTCAGACCTCTGGAGACATTGCCTCCCCACACGTCAACAACTATGGTACTTTTGTTATCATGGTTAATTAAGTACCGATATAATTTAATCGTTATGCTGATAACATCTTGTGTAAAATATATATAGTTTGAAATGAGAGTAGGGAGCGTGTGTGTGTGTGTGTGTGTGTGTGTGTGTGTGTGTGTGTGTGTGTGTGTGTGGTGTGTGTGTGTGTGTGTGTGTGTGTGTGTGGTGTGTGTGTGTGTGTGTGTGTGTGTGTGTGTGTGTGTGCAGGGCCGACGGACTGCGGGGTAAAGTGAGGCAGTCGTGGGGGGGCCCAAGGCAGAGGGGGGGCCCATGGCAAAAAAATAAATAAATAATAATAATTCGAATCATACACCAGCCCATAGTGTTAGGAGTCGCACACGGCCTCGTCTCCCCCCGTCAACAATTGTTCTCTACCCCCCCCCCCCCCTCCCCGTCAACAATTGTTCTCTACCCCCCCCGTCAACAATTGCTCTCTACCCCCCCCCCCCCCCCCCCGTCAACAATTCAGCGCAGGGGGCTGGTAGGGGGAATTCGGGGGGGGGGGGGGGCATCAGTACCTCTTGTATAGGGGCCCAGGATTTGGTGCAACGGCCCTGTGTGTGTGTAGTGGTGAGAGAGTTCAACTCCCAGCTGAAAGGTACCGGGTTTGATCCCTAATGTCTTCAGCCATCCTGTATTGTCCTTAAACACTGTCTAACCCCTCCCTGATCCATTACCACATATATCCTTAAACACTGTCTAACCCTCCCTGATCCATTACCACATATATCCTTAAACACTGTCTAACCCCTCCCTGATCCATTACCACATATATCCTTAAACACTGTCTAACCCTCCCTGATCCATTACCACATATATCCTTAAACACTGTCTAACCCCTCCCTGATCCATTACCACATATATCCTTAAACACTGTCTAACCCTCCCTGATCCATTACCACATATATCCTTAAACACCGTCTAACCCCTGCCTGCTCCTTGTAATTTGGATACAAATGTCCAACACAGGGAGGGTGTTTACTCATGAGGGCGGGCGGTCGGTCTACAGACGCAACAAATCATAAAAAATATCCACATTTAAAACTCTTGAAAATCATCAGAGGGACACCTGGGACATGTTGAAGCAGAATAAGATGGAATTTGAATTTGTATTTATTTGTCTCTTCATATTATGAATTCATTATCATTAATATCATGCATTTCGATTTCTCCATAGAGTAACTCAGGACTTCAATATAACTAATGAAGAGGTACTGTCGTGTTCCATTTAGTTCTAAACTGTTTAAGCAGATAACTGGAAGCGCACACGGCAGACTTATGACTCAATGTCGTATACTTTATTATAATCCAGATAACAACCAGCGCGTACCGATCAAGGCCGAGCACCAAGGGGTCCCCCTGGTGGCCATTCTGCATAATATACTTCTACAAACCACCGATAGAAGCCTTCCACCTAATACACCAATCACATTGTGAACCTGCTAACTGGTAAAAACTACTGGTTAACATTCTGTGTTGGGAACAGCACAGCAATATTTGTATCAGAGGGGGGGGGGGGGGGGGGGGGGGGGGGGTTATTTCATCAATGAATTTGTGAATAAAGTTCTCCACTTGCAGAGCGCGAAAGAACCCGACCCCACGTTTCGCTGATCCTCGCAATCCCAACACTACTGTTATAAACAATACAGTCTATCAACTTATGAATTGTGAATTTTGTAGGTAAACCTCTTTTTAATTCAGTCGAATTAACTTTCGCATGGAGGCAACAAAACAAGTGCTTGTTGTCTCTGACTGAAGGTGAACTCGTCGGTCTGGTTCATCTGCCCTACCCCGGGTCACATGACTCGGCGGTTAATAGCACAACCATAATAGCACATGTTATCTGGGCACACATTGAGAGGGTTGTTTTATAAAGACTGTGGTGAAAATATCCAAGTGCCCCTGACTGCAGCCCGCAGATCGAGGAGGAGCTAAATGTGGGCGGGTCTAAACGTTTAAGCCAGCCCACATTTAAGGAAAATTCCGCGCAGCATCATGGACTCAGACGGAAATACGTTCTCCCGCTTTCTGCAGAAAGCGGGAGAACGTATTTCCGGCTGAGTCCATGATACTGCGCGCTTTTCTGCCTAGAGGTAAGTTGCCGCTCTCTGTTGGTGTACATTGCTTGCTATGGGCCAGAAAAATACCTTGATACTTGCCTTTGTCAAACATTTATGCAAGCTTTATTTTTTTCGTCTTTACAGATCAAAATGTCTTGCCTGGGGTGAAAATAAAAATCAATGATGCAAAGTCTTCTGTCTTTGGTTTATTTGACTTAGCCAATATTGAGTGTACGAAATAATATGTGTCTATACTAAAAAAGACATTTGAAATGACGAGTTAAAAGTAGGAATGTCTAAGTCTATCAAATGCATGAACCTTTTTCCATATTACCGGTAAGTCATTGTGCTGTGCTGTGCTGTATTGATGTTTGAGAATGTGCTGCCGGATCTCCGCCACCAGATGGCGCCCGAGAGGGTAAAACCATGATACCGAGTCCATGATGCTGCGCGGAATTTTCCTTAAATGTGGGCGGGCTTAAACGTTTAAGCCCGCCCACATTTAGCTCCTCCTCGATCTGCGAGCTGCAGTCAGGGGTTACTCAAAATATCAGCCACAGTTTAACTAAAGTCAAATGTAATTGTATACTTCTTAATCACGGTTAGGCACAAATCACTTAGAAATAATCAACATTTCTTGTTTTCCCGGGCTCTTTGTTTCCTGTGTTTTAATGGTTGAACATATTATAATGCTGCAAAGAAGAGAACACACAGCGAATATGAGGTAGCATAGACAGTTCATGAATGTGCCCACGTTCAGGTTGAGAAGTCCGGGAACTGCGTCCATGGGGGCGGAGCCAGGGGTTAGGGGCGGAGCCAGGGTTAAGGGAAGGAGAGGAGAGGATGTCTTGTTCGGGAAACGAAACTTAACATTCATAGAAACCAAAAGCAACCGACGTGGAAGCAGTTCTCTCTTTCAGGAGAAAAGTAAAACGCATTTTTGGAACAAATTGTCAGACAGACAGGAAACACAACACGGTGAGTAAAGCAGCACAAGATAAGGAATTGCTGGAATTAGAAATATAAAACTGCTCAATACATAAACCTTATCGTCTATGTCTAGGAATGGCCTCTGCTAACACTTCCTGGTCTGAGGAGGACTTTTCATGTTCCATCTGTCTGGATGTGTTCAGCAGCCCGGTTACCACACCGTGTGGACACAACTTCTGCAGAACCTGTATTACAAAGTTCTGGGATGAACAAGTCAAGTACAAATGTCCTGTTTGCAACCAGATTTTCGACACAAAACCTGATCCACGGGTCAATACCCTCTTATCACAGCTGGCTGCTCAGTTTGGGACAACCGTACGAGTTAAAGAGCAGCCTTGTGTTGAACCAGCAGAAGTTCCCTGTGACTTCTGTACTGGGACCCAGCAGAAGGCTGTGAAGTCCTGCCTAGAGTGTTTTATGTCTTTCTGCCAAACCCACCTGGAGCCACATCAGAGAGTCGCAGTCCTGAAGGGACATCGGCTGGTCGAGCCTATGGACCGTCTGGAAGACAGGATGTGTAAGAAACACAACCGACTTCTGGAGCTCTTCTGCCCGACTGAACAGGTGTGTGTGTGTCAGTTCTGCACAGAGATAGACCACAAGTCCCATCCTGTTGTTCCTCTGAAGGAGGAATATGAAGTGAAGACGGCCCAGATGGGGAAGATAGAGGCTGAAGTTCCACAGATGATCCAGGAGAGAAAAGAAAAGATTAAGGAGATCAAAGACAGAGTAGAACTGAGCAACAAAGATGCAGACAGAGAGATAGCCATTGGTGGGCAGGTCTTCACTGCTCTGATAGGCTGTGTTGAAAAGTGCCGGGATGAATTCAACCAAACGGTTCAAGAGGAACTGAAATCCACAGAGAAACAAGCTGAAGACCTCATCAAAGAGCTGGAGCAGGAAATAGAAGATCTGACCAATAGATGCTCAGAGGTGAAGCAGCTCTCACACACTAAAGACCACCTCCACTTCCTCCAGACCTTCAGATCCCTGAAGGATCCTCCACCCACCAGGGACTGGACCACGGTGGAGGTCCGTCCTCCGTCATACGTAGGGACCTTGAGGAGATCCCTGGATCAGCTGGAGGAGACACTGAACATGGAGATGAAGAAGCTGTGTGATGATGCTGAACTGAAGAGGGTCCAGCAGTATGAAGAAGATGTGACTCTGGATCCTGATACAGCTGCTTCCAATCTCATCCTGTCTGAGGATGGGAAACAAGTACATCATGGATGTGTGGGGAAGGTACTCCCAGACAACCCTAAGAGATTTACAAAGTATATATTTGTTCTTACGAGGCAGAGCTTCTCCTCGGGGAGATTTTACTTTGAGGTGCAGGTTAAAGACAAGACTGTATGGTGGTTAGGAGTGGTCAGAGAGTCCATCTACAGAAAAGGTAAGACCACGTGGACCCCTGAGACTGGTTACTGGACTCTTCACTACTACAAGGATGGGTTGGTATTTAGAGATAACCCTGATGTCCGTCTCCCTCTGAGAGCTGAGCTCCAGAAGGTGGGGGTGTTTGTTGATTATGAGGAGGGTGTGGTCTCCTTCTATGATGTGGAAGCCAGGGTTCATATCTACTCTGCTACTGGCTGCACCTTCAGTGAGCCTCTCTATCCAATCCTCAGCCCAGGTCCCCATGATTATAAAGGTAACAACTCTGCCCCCCTGATCATCTCACCTGTCAATCAAAAAGACTAGGACCTTTGTTTGATAATAAAACAAAGAAACAACCAAAACAACTAATGTTGTTTACTGAATTAGAATCTCTACTATGTGAGGTCTGAGAGAACTGCTTTAATGTCGTACTGCTGACATTTAACAAGGAGATATTCTTTAAGAATATAATCACAGTTGTTGCATTAACTCATTATAAATGGTTAGATTACAATCTATCTCATTCATGTTTTCTCCTGATTTTTTTATACGTTTAATGCTATAACATAGTTACAGTTGCAATCATGTAGAATATTTTTAGATGATTCATTTGTATAATAATGACCTCATAACCCCTTACTTAAAATGTCTATTGGTCTATCTTCTGAACACTTGATTTATTTTATTAAAAAGAAAAGGCAAAAAATGTAATGTGTGGGTCTACATTATCATTTCACTGGAATAGGTACAATCTAGTCCAACAGTGTTTTGTAGAAATAATTTCTCAGTGCGATACAAATATTAAATTAGTTTGTTGACAATATCCTTATTTTGTTCAATTTGAGATTGATGGAATGTTTAAAATCATTGAAAAAAATGTAAACGTCTTTCATTTTTTAATCAGTAATTGACTTAATCTCTACCATACAACAACCCTTCATATATTACACCCTTAAACAAAGCTCACAGTGGTAGCATGTAAAGATTCTCCCAATGTGTGTGAGTACCGTGACTTTGTCTTGTCGGCTCTCCTCTCCTCTCTTCTCTCTCCTCTCTCTTCTCCTCCTCTTCTCTCTCCATCCTCTTCTCTCTTCTCTCTCTTCTCCTCCTCTCCTCTCTCTCCTCTCTCTCTTCTCCTCCTCCTCTCTCTTATCTCTGCTCTCTTCTGTAACTCAGATTGTGTTCATTATTGTCGTACATTACATTACTTATGGTCTAAATAAGTCTCCAAGTGTGTCGTTAGTCGCCTTTCAGAAATAAAGGCACTCATAGGATCAAAGATACGTGCACAACTGTTAAGGATCTGTAATATTTGGTACTATTCTTTAGTCATTCTGTCTATGATGTACTTGTAAGTGACTATTTTTCAGTTATATTTGTTGTTAAAGCATAATGGTAATAAACAACTCTGTCCAACCCACTGAATGTTGTGGTGTGTTCAGCCGGTGATTCATTCTGTTCCTTCAGTCTCAATCCTTCAAGCTGAGCAGATGTTTCTCCAGAGCTCTCTGTTGGTTATCCTAGCAGCACACCTGGAAGGTCCTTCAACCCTAACCCTAACCCTAACCTCTCCTGTTGGGCCCTGTAGCGTGGACACCGCGATTCCACTCTCTGGCTCCGAGGTTCCACGGCTGTCAGCCCCTCGGCCCCTTTTCCTTCCGACCACATTAATAGTCGGAGACTCCCTTATAAGGAACGCATGCTTTTTCAACGCTGCAACTCACTCGTTCCCCGGAGCCACGGTCCCTGTCATCATCAGCAAACTTCCGGGGCTTCTGCGCTCGCTTCCGCCCTCAATTAGACGTGTGAATATCCATGTCGGAACATACGACACTGCTCGTGAGCAGTCTGAGCTCATCAAAAAAGATTTTTACAACCTCTTTCATTTTTTAAGTTCATGTGACAAGAGTGTCTACTTTTCTGGTCCCATCCCCTCTCTGGGCCGTGGAGTGGGGCGTTTTAGCAGATTTCTCAGCCTCCACACCTGGCTCCAGTCCACCTGCACAGCTCTAAAATTTGGTTTTATTAATAATTCCGATCTGTTTTGGGACCGTTCACATTTATTCAGGCCAGACGGTATTCACCCTAACTGGTGGGGTAACAAAATGCTAACGGCTAACCTACAGCACACTGTTCAATCAACCTCACATGCATGACTGTTTATCCCCTTCTCCCCGAAACATCCGCCCACTCAGATCACTGTTACCCCCGTCAGTTCCCCCTGCCAGTCACATCTGTCGCTGACACTCGCACCGGAAAGCCTCCCTATACAATGGGACAGCCACCATGCTATTGCATCAAACATACCGGTCATCATAAACACCAAATGGCATGGTAAAATGCATGGCTATAAACCCGAAACTCGTCCTAGAAGGTTGAAAACTATCCATGTTCTTCCTACAAATATATCTCCCCCAGTTTTACCTTAATACCCCACAGATGAAACTGGCCCTTCTAAATGTCAGATCACTAAATAACAAAACCTTTCTGGTCAACGAGCTGATTAAAGAAAACAACTTAGATTGTATCTGTCTAACAGAAACTTGGCTAAACGATGACACGGCAACAGCAACTTTGATTGAAGCATGTCCGCTGATTGCAGCTTCCACCAAGTTTCTAGGAAATCAAAAAGAGGTGGAGGAGTTGCAGCTATTTTCTCATCTAAACTGTTGTTCAAAATCACTGAGCTAGGTGAATTTACATCAATTGAATATCTTGCTATAGAGCTCAAAACTGAATCAGTATTGTTTGTTATTATATATCGGCCACCCAAGCACTCACCAATATTCATACAAGAATTCTCTGAACTATTATCACTACGTGTCACAAGATATGACAAAATAGTCCTGAATGGAGACCTTAATATCCACGTTAATAAAAAAGCAGACCAAAGAACTATTGAGCTTTTAAATCTCCTCACCAGTTTCGATCTAACTCAGCACATAACGGATCCAACACACCAGCACGGAAACACACTAGATCTACTAATAACTGGATTAAACATCAATAATATTTCAATAACTGATCTACCGCTCTCCGACCATCATTGTATACTTTTTGATGTGGAAATCATCTTACCAAAAACCACAAAAGAATTCTTAGTCCATAAAAGACATCTAGACGATGAAGCTACGGAGAGATTTTCTGAGCAGATTGCTCTATATGAGCCAACTAATCATGACTGCTCTCTAAATGAAATGGTAGAGAACCTAAATGAAGCATTATCATCTGTGTTAGACGCTGTAGCCCCACTTAAAAGTAAAAATAAGTTTACAAGTAGGACCTCCCCATGGCTAAGAAATAAAAATGTTAGTGAAATAAAAAGAAAATGTCGCGTAGCAGAGAGAAAATGGAGAAAAACAAAGACCACTATCCACCACGGTATCTTCAAAGATGCACTAACTACCTATAACAAAACCATCCGTCTAGCAAGGAAAGGTTATTTTTCCCACATTATTACAGAAAATGCCGGAAATTCCAGAGTTCTGTTCTCCACCATTGACCGGCTACTAAACACTGTCCCTGCCCCCCCACTATCCTCAGCAGCTAAATGTGAAGAGTTTGCTCAGTTCTTCAAGAACAAAATAACGTCGATCAGATCTAGTATCACTACTACTGGAGGTGAAATTGACATCCGATCTTGCAACTTAAACATGAGCAGTTTTACATGTATCACACTAAGTGAACTCTCCAAAATCATCATTGAATGTAAATCTACAACCTCAGATAT
This sequence comes from Gadus morhua, assembly GCF_902167405.1. Taxonomy (NCBI): domain Eukaryota; kingdom Metazoa; phylum Chordata; class Actinopteri; order Gadiformes; family Gadidae; genus Gadus; species Gadus morhua. The sequence goes on from NC_044068.1 coordinate 3,531,583, forward strand.
TGATCCTATTCCCACTGCATTCTTTAAGCGAGTGTTTGATAATGTCTCAGGTCCGGTCCTTGACATCATAAACACATCCCTGAGAACTGGCGTTTTCCCAGATGCCTTCAAAACAGCTGTTGTAAAGCCCCTATTAAAGAAACCCAAATTGGATACCAGTACACTAGCAAACTATAGACCGATATCAAATCTTCCCTTTATTAGTAAAGTCCTTGAAAAGATAGTATTAGTCCAAATAAATTCCTTTCTGGAACAAAATAACATATTGGAAGGCTTTCAGTCAGGTTTCAGAAAATATCACAGTACTGAAACCGCTCTCACCAAAATAATTAGCGACCTCAGACAAAACTCTGATGCAAATAAAGTTTCTATCCTTATCCTATTAGATCTTAGTGCAGCATTTGATACCATTGATCACGACATCCTAATCAATAGACTTGAAAATCTTATTGGGTTCTCTGACTGTGTATTGAACTGGATCAAAACATATATTAGTGGAAGGAAGTTTTGCGTTAGTCTAGGAGACCATAAGTCAGAGAAACATGAAAGCTGCTACGGGGTTGCACAAGGGAGCTGTTTAGGTCCATTACTCTTTTCTCTTTATATGTTACCACTCAGTGACATCATCAGAGAATACAGTATAGATTTTCATAGCTACGCGGATGACACCCAACTGTATATTTCCGCTGAACCTAATGATGCGAAGGCCATAAACTCCATTACCAACTGTTTATTGGCAATAAACAAATGGATGAACAATAACTTTCTAAAACTAAATGAGGACAAAACTGAAGTCCTACTTATCGGCCCCAAATTAAAAAGAGAGATGCTAATCAAGAATCTAGGAGGTTTAACCCGGTGGATTAAACCTGAGGTGATAAATCTCGGTGTCATCCTGGACTCAGATTTGAATTTCAACTCCCACATTAACAAAGTGACCAAAACAGCTTTCTTTCACCTCAGGAACATAGCAAAGGTACGACCATTCATAAACCAAAATGATGCCGAGAAGCTTATACATGCTTTCATATCGAGCCGGCTAGATTACTGTAATTCACTTTTCGCTGGTCTTCCCAAGAAAACAACTGAAAGACTCCAGCTCATTCAAAACTCTGCAGCTAGACTATTAACCAAAACTAAAAGGAGAGAACACATTAGTCCTGTCCTAGCTACTTTACACTGGCTTCCTGTTACCCTTAGAATTGACTTTAAGGTCCTCCTCCTCACATACAAAGCTCTAAATGGACAAGGCCCTAGCTACATTGCTAACTCTCTTACTAACTACACACCAGCTAGAACACTGCGATCATCAGATACAGGTCTGTTACAGGTCACCAGAAGCAGTCATAAGAAGATTGGTGACGCAGCCTTTGTCAACTACGCCCCAAAATTGTGGAACACATTACCCATTAATATTAGGGAAGCAAACACGCTAGACACCTTTAAAAAGCAGCTTAAAACCTTTCTTTTTACCAAAGCATTTTATTAATTTTATCTGGCACTATTTATTTCTCTGTAACTTGCACTATTTTTACTATTTCTCTTTTAACCTGTTTTAAGGGTTTTATATTTATTTTATCATGATTTTAGTAAGCCTATCAGAACACCAGGTTCTGATACGATGTTGGTCATCTTGTATTTGTCTTTTGCTCCATGTATTGCTCCTGCTGCTTGCTTTTATTGATTTTATGTAAAGCACTTTGAATTGTAAATCTTGTACGAAATGTGCTATATAAATAAAGTCTTACTTACTTACTTACTTACTTACTTCAGCCCCCTGGGTCCCAGCAGGTCTCTATGGGGTCCTGCCCCCTGACGTGGGCCCAGTCTTCAGTCCCTCCCGCCGCCTCTTCCTCACCTCACTGGTGGCGTGGTGGACCAGCTCAGACCTCTGGAGACATTGCCTCCCCACACGTCAACAACTATGGTACTTTTGTTATCATGGTTAATTAAGTACCGATATAATTGAATCGTTATGCTGAAAACATCTTGTGTAAAATATCTATAGTTTGAAATGAGAGTAGGGAGCGTGTGTGTGTGTGTGTGTGTGTGTGTGTGTGTGTGTGGGTGTGGGTGTGTGTGTGTGCAGGGCCGACGGACTGCGGGGGAAAGTGAGGCAGTCTTTGGGGGGCCCAAGGCAGAGGGGGGGCCCATGGCAAAAAAATAAATAAATAATAATAATAATAATTCGAATCATACACCAGCCCATAGTGTTAGGAGTCGCACACGGCCTTGTCTCCCCACGTCAACAATTGTTCTCTACCCCCCCCCCCCCCTCCCCGTCAACAATTGTTCTCTACCCCCCCGTCAACAATTGTTCTCTACCCCCCCCCCCCCCCCGTCAACAATTCAGCGCAGGGGGCTGGAAGGGGGAATTCGGGGGGGGGGGGGGGGCCATCAGTACCTCTTGTATAGGGGCCCAGGATTTGGTGCAACGGCCCTGTGTGTGTGTAGTGGTGAGAGAGTTCAACTCCCAGCTGAAAGGTACCGGGTTTGATCCCTAATGTCTTCAGCCATCCTGTATTATCCTTAAACACTGTCTAACCCCTCCATGATCCATTACCACATATATCCTTAAACACTGTCTAACCCCTCCCTGATCCATTACCACATGTATCCTCAAACACTGTCTAACCCCTCCCTGATCCATTACCACATATATCCTTAAACACTGTCTAACCCCTCCCTGATCCATTACCACATATATCCTTAAACACTGTCTAACCCCTCCCTGATCCATTATATATCCTTAAACACTGTCTAACCCCTCCCTGATCCATTACCACATATATCCTTAAACACTGTCTAACCCCTCCCTGATCCATTACCACATATATCCTTAAACACTGTCTAACCCCTCCCTGCTCCTTGTAACTTGGATACAAATGTCCAACACAGGGAGGGTGTTTACTCATGAGGGCGGGCGGTCGGTCTACAGACGCAACAAATCATAAAAAATATCCACATTTAAAACTCTTGAAAATCATCAGAGGGACACCTGGGACATTTGGAAGCAGAATAAGACGGAATTTGAATTTGTATTTATTTGTCTCTTCATATTATGAATTCATTATCATTAATATCATGCATTTCGATTTCTCCATAGAGTAACTCAGGACTTCAATATAACTAATGAAGAGGTACTGTCGTGTTCCATTTAGTTCTAAACTGTTTAAGCAGACAACTGGAAGCGCACACGGCAGACTTATGACTCAATGTCGTATACTATACTATTATAATCCAGATAACAACCAGCGCGTACCGATCAAGGCCGAGCACCAAGGGGTCCCCCTGGTGGCCATTCTGCATAATATACTTTTACAAACCACCGATAGAAGCCCTCCACAATACACACCAATCACATTGTGAACCTGCAAACTGGTAAAAACTTCTGGTTAACATTCTGTGTTGGGAACAGCACAGCAATATTTGTATCATCAATGAAATTGATGAAATCAAATTCATTGATTTCATCAATGAATTTGTGAATAAAGTTCTCCACTTGCAGAGCGCGAAAGAACCCGACCCCACGTTTCGCTGCTCCTCGCAATCCCAACACTACTGTTATAAACAATACAGTCTATCAATTTATGGATTGTGAATTTTTTAGGTAAACCTCTTTTTAATTCAGCCGAATTAACTTTCGCATGGAGGCAAAAAAACAAGTGCTGGTTGTTTCTGACTGAAGGTGAACTCGTCGGTCTGGTTCATCTTCCCTACCCCGAGTCACATGACTCGGCGGTTAATAGCACAACCATAATAGCACATGTTATCTGGGCACACATTGAGAGGGTTGTTTTATGAAGACTGTGGTGAAAATATCAGCCACAGTTTAACTAAAGTAAAATGTAATTGTATAGCTCTTAATCACGGTTAGGCACAAATCACTTAGAAATAATCAACATTTCTTGTTTTCCCGGGCTCTTTGTTTCCTGTGTTTAAATGGTTGAACATATTTTAATGCTGCAAAGAAGAGAACACACAGCGAATATGAGGTAGCATAGACAGTTCGTCGTGGATGTGCCCACGTTCAGTTTGAGAAGTCAGGGAACTGCGTCCGTGGGGGCAGGGCCAGGGGTTAGGGGAGGAGCCAAATGTAAGGGGAGGAGAGGATGTCTTGTTCGGGAAACGAAACTTTAAATCCATAAAAACCAAAACCAACCGACGTGGCGGCAGTTCTCTCTTTCAAGAGAAAAACAAAACGCATTTTGGAACAAATTGTCTGACAGACAGAAAACACAACAAGGTGAGTAAAGCAGCACAAGATAAGGAATTGATGGAATAAGAAATATAAAACTGCTCAATACATAAACCTTATCGTCTGTGTCTAGGAATGGCCTCTGCTAACACTTCCTGGTCTGAGGAGGACTTTTCATGTTCCATCTGTCTGGATGTGTTCAGCAGCCCAGTTACCACACCATGTGGACACAACTTCTGCAGAACCTGTATTACAAAGTTCTGGGATGAACAAGTCAAGTACAAATGTCCTGTTTGCCACCTAAATTCCACGTAAACAAATCATGTTATGTCAGCGAATCTTAATCATGTTATTTGAACACATTGTACATGTGTAGGTTGAACATAATGTTAATATTTTCATTCAACTAATTTGCATCTTGTTGAATTTATTTGTTTGTACTTCATTGAACCAACATGATTTTATCATGTCACCTAAACAAATCATGTTATGTCAGCGAACCTTAATCATGTTATTTGAACATAATTTTAATATTTAAATTAAACTAATTTGCAGGTTTTTTTTATCAAATAAATTTAAATGTATTATATTATTGGTCAAACAACTTAGTCCAACATAATTTCACCTTGTTGTAGTAATTCATGCGGGGTTTGTCAGTTTAACTAATGTTGATCTTGCAAGTGTTTCTTTCATTCCTAGTACAAGAATGTATTGTATACGAACAAATGTGCATAATAGATAGCATACAAATTCAAATTTTACAATTTTATTCAACATTTGGTCTGAAAAACCGATGTAATGCAGGTGCACACACACACATACAGACTCGTATTGTTTTTACCCAAATGCATGTACACGCAGGTACACACACGCAGGTACGCAGACGCAGGCACGCAGACGCACACAAAAAAAAACGCAGGTACACACACGCAGCTACGCACACGCAGGTACGCACAAGCACGCAGGCACAAAAAAAACCGCAGGTACACACACGCAGGTACACACACGCAGGTACGCGCACGCAGACGCAGGCACGCATACGCAGGCATGCAGACGCACACACAAAAAAAACCGCAGGTACACACACGCAGGTACGCACACGCAGGTACGCACACGCAGGCACGCACGCAGACGCATGCACGCATACGCAGGCACGCACACGCAGGTACGCACACGCAGGCACGCACACGCAGGTACGCACACGCACGCAGGCACAGGCACGCAGACGCACAAACAAAAAAAACCGCAGGTACACACACGCAGGTACGCACACGCAGGCATGCACACACGCAGGCGCAGGCACGCAGACGCACACACAAAAAAAAACGCAGGTACACGCACGCAGGTACACACACGCAGGTACGCACACGCAGGCACGCACGCAGACGCAGGCACGCATACGCAGGCACGCACACGCAGGCACGCAGACGCACACACAAAAAAAAACACAGGTACACACGCGCAGGTACGCACACGCAGGTACGCACACGCAGGCACGCACACACACGCAGATGCAGGCACGCATACGCAGGCACGCATACGCAGGCACACAGACGCACACAAAAAAAACCCGCAGGTACGCACACACACGCAGGCACGCAGACGCACACACAAAAAAGAATATTTGTACGGTATCACCATAGATTTTTTTACCCAAATGCATTTACACGCAGATATACACGGGCAGGTACACACGCAGGTACACACGCAGGTACGCACACACACGCAGGCAGGCACGCAGACACGCACACACACACACACCATCATCAAAAAAAGATTCTCTGCTCAACAAACATGCAAGACCCTCTGAACTAGTTTTAAACTTATAAAAATAAAAATAAATCTCCACAGACTGTCCATCTGGAGGGAATTCACTCCATCAGCTTATTTTTTAGGAACTGTGCCTTTGAGGACAGCCTCTGCCCATCCAGATTGAGAAGAATTTTCTGTACCACTTCGAATGTACACTTGAGGTCTGCTGGGTAGGTTAAGTTAAGGCAGTAAATCAGTCCAAATAAAAGCACGAAGGCCATCCCGATGTTGCCAAGATCGCTGATCACCTCCTCTCTCTCGATGAGGACGCCAACGTCCTCTAGTTCGTCTCCAGGCTCCGCGCCTTGCCTTTTCATTGCATAGACTCCCAGCACAGTTTGTGCCTTGCAGGCGCTGACCTCGGTGTCTGTGTTCTGTGGGATATAATATGTACATCGTTTACATCGAAGAAATGTATTGATTTTGACTTCACCTTGAAGATAACAGTCTATGATGAGAACATGATTGGGTTGATTGTGGGTGTGAATACTTACAAACATTACTCCCATTATCCGTGCAAGTTAGTGTGTCTCTTCAGAGAAACCAGACGCAGGCATCCCACTGAATAGGCAGCTAACGGGTAGTCATCGAGTAGTTCCCCATGCTCAATCAGAGCCACCTCTCTCACATGTGACGTGTCCAATTCAAAAGCTTGAAAATGCTCTCTATACCAACTAGAGAACTTTTTTACAATAAAATATATCTTGCCTTGCAAAATACAAATCTGCAGAATTTCAGCTAACTCGGGCAGACCAAATAATTGCCTATGGACAAGAATCATTCCTTTGTTGTAATTCATTCCATTGTATGAAGCAAAGTTTGTAATGTGGACATCAGTCTCATCTGGTAATCTTTGCTTAATAGCAGCTGCAATGTCACCTTGCAAAACATCCACGGGTACTGATGAGACACTTGTTACCGACAAAGGTGTCCTATGGTGAAGACAGTGCAAGTCAGAGGCAATTGCAAGCTGATGTTTTCTTGCAAGAGTGAGAGATATGTTTTTGAAACAGTTGGTATGGCGAGCAATCTGTTTGAAGACACTATGTTTTGCCTCAAATCTCATAGTCCATGCATGGACAAGAGGGCCAAATTGGTGAATCAGAGCAGGATAGTGCTCCAAAAAATGATGTTTAGGGAGAAGACGGTTGTTGGGAAAAAGGTCTTGGTATCTCAGGCGATGTTCAATGTTCAATTTTGAACTCGAGGTAAGCTATTAACTCATCAGAGTGGACAGGGGCTACAACAAGCTCCACTATGTCCTTTAGATCCAAAACAACATGCCATACAGGTTCATCCTCCGGAACAAGTGGACCAATGATCAGAGGCAACAATCGAAGCAGAGCCCAATTCTCGTGTGCATTTCCACCAATGCTTTTTTTTACAGAGAAAGTCTGTGGTATTGCAGCAGGACGATTTGTTTTATCTGCCCATTTATATTCAAAAGTTTTGATCAAATTGTTAAGTTTTTCTAAAGTGAAATACTTTTTTGAAATCAAAAGAAACAATGAGCTAGCTCTACAGGTATAATGCCCTCAAAAAGATCATGGGCAAGATCTGGAGGATAACCTGCAGTAAGATGAAAATGTGATAGAGCCTTGCTCAGAACACATTCACGTTTAACACCACAGTATGCACTTGCCTTTTCCAATGCACACTTTAAGTGTGCATCATGAAGTTCCAGCGTTCTGCGCTCAAAACGACCAGCTGTCAACGACTGAATTTCTGTTTTCTTAGCTGTACAGAATCTACAGATGTATTCACCAGAGAAACTTTCTACAAAACCTGTCAGGCCATGGGCACCTAGGTTATCAGCTATTACGCAACTCACAGTGCCTTTGATACACTTATTCAATTGACTGATGAACAAACCATGCTCCTCCAGAATTACCAGATCTTTCAAAAGTGGATCCAACACTTCTTTGAAACCGAATTTCCTCAAATCGTCACTTTTACAAAGAACAGCTAAATAAATTGATGAGAGAGCAGAATGAGAGCCAGGCGGCAAATTGTCCAAAACCCAATACACCCCACAAAGCTTGTGCTTTTTGCGAGAGGTCCCAAGAGGATTACAAACCTCAAATTCGTCGATGTAAAGTTTTATGGAAATTCTCAACTCATCAACAGCTAGAAAGCTATTTGTTTTGTCATTTTCACCATCTCGAAAAGACCTGTAAACTCGTTGATCACCATGCAAAGCTTCTCTATTTATTTGAGCTGTGTGTTCTTCAATCACTTTATCCAGTATTTTATTGTGACTCAGTACTTCCTGCAATAACTGTAATAATGGGACATATTGAAATGACCTCCTTTGTTCCACAGATAAAATATACTCGGTCGCTTCAACAACTCTAAAATGAACCTTGTAATATTTTTTTCTTTTATAGGATGTGGCAAGAGGGCCAGACCTTTCAAAACTTTTAGAGACAGGGTTAGAGACGCATACAGAATTAGCAAGTTCTTCGACAACTGCTGGACCAATATTGAGGTTATGGCTCTTGAAGATTTCTGTAATTGTATGCTTTGTGACAGGTACACTAGCTGAACTTAGAAAATGCAACTCTTCCAATAACTCATCCACACCTTTTGCAGGAATATGAAATATATGTTCTAATTTTAACAACATTGCTGCTATTTTCCGCTCAATAACTTCTGGCAGATTTTCCACAGCTCCAATTTCCTTTACTGTCACTGTCTCAGCCTCAACTTCATCAAATGACACATCAGCTGGATAGCCAGTCCCAACACCGTCAGAGGCAACCGGTCCTTCAACGGGGTTCACAAACTTAATCACACTGGTTTTAAAATCTTGCAGTGTGTGTGGATGATGCTTTCTCTTTTTGTGAGTGTTAAATGTACTATTAATATTGGTTTGGAAAGAGCATCCAAGAAATACACAACCAACCGTCTCACAACTTCGCAGATGTGTCCCAATGTGAACAAAGAAATCCCTCTCAGTAGAGAGGTCACCACGTCCGCATACCTCACATTTAAATGTTACTGAATTCAAAGCAGTCTGTGTAGGTTGGAATGAATGAGCTTTATAGACATGGGTTCGGAGTCCAGTCCACGTCCTGAATGTGCAAGGACAATTTACATATATGCATTGATATTGTTGGCCTCTCCCATAATGATGATGTAGTTTATAATGTTTCAGTAATTTGTACCTGCTAATCTCTCTGGTTACACAATGTCTGCACTGCCACATAGAGGTCAGGTCACTGTAACAAAAAAAATAAAAATAAAGATTAGCAAATAATTCATATACAACATGTCAAGGGAATGTGATCTTGATAAATAAATAAATAAATAAATAAGCAGGATATTTATTATGACGAAAAAGGACAGTACTTTGCATCCCCCCCACACATGCATGCCACACAACACGTTAATGGCGGAGTTTTATTGTTATTTTTTTTGCTAAATAAGTGAGACTCAATATTGTAATTTCAAGCATCATTAAAACATTTAAGATATGATCATAGACAACATGCAAACTACATTTCCTCACATGAAATAGCAAGCTACAGGTCAGCACTTTAACACATCTTCTGAGCGAAGAATCTAGGAATTTTGCAAGTGGACTTTTTATTTTAGCTTATATATTGATGCAGGTGATGAGTTTGTATTAACAGCACAATGTAGTATCAAATGTTGAACAGATAAAACTGAAGGAACTCTGTTAACAGCAAGGCCTTATAAAAAAATGTGAGCAAATACTCATAAGGCAACCTCAGGAATGAGTAAATTCAGTTTGCAAAAATTATTTAACAGTGATATCAGCTTAATGTTATGTTTATTTATGTTTGTACAAATGGATAAACAATTTGATACAAATATTAACTTACCATGTGAGGCTAAAGGTATCAGCAGACAAAAATCTGAGCAGGGGGACAGCTACTTTTCTGATGTATTTCTGGTGAAAAAAAAAGAAAGATGAACAGTTTTAAAATGTTATAAACACAAGCAATGTTTATATTGTGAAACGAATGGCGCGGTGATTCGTCTTCGTAATCAGACAATGTGGTTATATGCTACAGACCCTAGTATCGGACAAATTTCGAATTATAAATAATTATAACTGGTAAATGTTTTTTATTATTATTATTCACGTTATCCCCATATCATTTAGCTATTACTGTGTAGGGAAATAGATAAATACAATGCAATACAATACAAATACAATACAATAGCCCCATTGGTGATGAACTCTCTAACTTTAATATGCATAAAGACTGACGGTCCTCACTGTTCCTCACTGTCGAACCCGACAAGCATGATTGGCCGGCCCACGGGAGGCCGCGGCCCCTATGGCATCTGCCCGAATGCCAGACCGTTGCTGGCTCTAATATATATATATATTATCGCGCTGGAGGCAACGCAACTGAAGATGAGAGATGAGACGCGACTAAAATGTTGGTGGTGTGCTATTTGGACATTCAAAATGCATGATATTTTCCAATCATTACCCTCCCGTAAGGTTCTTATGCAACGGAAACATGAAACAATGTTCACTCCTCCAGTAAATAGGACGGACCTTAGCTACAGAGGCGGGCCGTCAGGGCCAGCAAAGCCTTCTCTGCTGGACTAGAACCTTTCAGAACAATACATTATTTTTATTAAATATATAATTGATACCTTTTAACACATATATATATATATATATATATATATATATATATTTTTTTTTTTTTTTTTTCATTCTATTTTAATAAGTTTGTTCACATAAGTCTAAATACGTATTTATTTATTTTTCCTTCAGTTGCGTTGCCTCCAGCACGATAATATATATATTAGAGCCAGCGACGGACTGGACGGTCTGGCATTCGGGCAGATGTCATAGGGGCCGCGGCCTCCCGTGGGCCGGCCAATCATGCTTGTCGGGTTCGCACGGCCGCTTCGTCGCAAAATAGATAGTATGAAAAAATATATATATATTAAAAGGTATCAATTATATGTCTAATAAAAATAATGTATTGTTCTGAAAGGTTCGAGTCCAGCAGAGAAGGCTTTGCTGGCCCTGACGGCCCGCCTCTGTAGCTAAGATCCGTCCCATAAGAACCTTACGGGAGGGTAATGATTGGAAAATATCATGCATTTTGAATGTCCATAGCACCACCAACATTTTAGTCGTGTCTCATCTCGTCAACGAAAACTAAACTTACATTTCGTCATAGTTTTTATTATCAAAGAACTTTTTTTTAGCTCGTCAACGTGTCATTAACACAACGAAATTAACACTGATGCACACGTGCACTAACACCATGGCTATGACCATGTGCTAGCACTCCCCCACTACCCATGCACACGTGTCTCTCGCATGAGTACTTACAAATCTGGTTGTATACACATACATTGCCATTTCTTTCAATACGAAGCACGAAAATCTACTTTGAGAATACTCGGGTGGTCCATGGATGTAAATTATAGAAACCTAGCAAGGCGGAGTTGAGCTACTTACCGCTAACTAGGAAACGAGTGACAGAGAAAACTTGAGAAATTTTCTCGGAAATGTATCATAAGGGCTAATAAGTACAATTTAACACTCACACGGTTAAATAATATACATTCGTGATTATAGATATGAATTACTTACCTCGTAAATTGAAGGATGCTATACGATAAATATGGAGCAAGTGCTAGTCGTCCGTAGGTATCAGTCCGTGTCATCCGGTCGGTCAAGGGCGGGAACGAGCATGAGCAATAGCTCACAGTACAACAGTCATTGGGTGTGTTCGAAACCGCGTACTTGCTTACTACTCCTACTAACTATGACGTCAAATTGAGTAAGCGAGAACTTAGTAAGCGAGTTTAGGTAAGCGAGTAGTATCCGAATGTCTTCTACTTCCGGAAAGATTTTGAGTAAGCATCGCTAGCTTACTAGACGTACTCAACCGCCCCAGAATGCACTGCGTCTATTCAAAAGAACAGTGGAAGCAATGGCGCTAAACGGGGAGCCGCAGCAGCAGTGCTTTTAATAATTGTTTAATAATTGTTTTAACATATCACCGCAAATCCTTAGGTTGAAGGTGTACTGTGACGTTAAATGTGACGTTTATATGTTTATTTATAATATTTATTAACGGCGCCCGGCCGGTAGGTTATTGACGCGTCATTTGATTCACGTCATCTGAGGTGGTTAAGTAAGGAAGGTCTTCTGAACGTCGATTACTCAAATGGATTACTCAATCATTATTTAAGGATTCGAGAAGTAAGCCAAATATTTAGTAGGTAGTAAGCAGTAAGCAAGTAGGCGGTTTCGAACACACCCATTGTCTTGATTAATCCACTTCACATTGGATTGATATATATGTTTCTAATTGATCTGCATTTTCTTAAAATCAGCTATTATGAACAAGAATGAATCATGTAATGACGAAAAACATGTTTCAATCATTTCATGTTAACATAATTCTAGCTTGCTAATCAAACACATGCCCTAGTTCATTTTTTTGAGTGTACCCTCTTATCAGAGCTGGCTGCTCAGTTTAGAACAACCGTACGAGTTAAAGAGCAGCCTTGTGTTGAACCAGCAGAAGTTCCCTGTGACGTCTGTACTGGGACCCAGCAGAAGGCTGTGAAGTCCTGCCTAGTGTGTTTTATGTCTTTCTGCCAAACCCACCTGGAGCCACATCAGAGAGTCGCAGTCCTGAAGAAACATCGGCTGGTCGAGCCTATGGACCGTCTGGAAGACAGGATGTGTAAGAAACACAACCGACTTCTGGAGCTCTTCTGCCAGACTGAAGAGGTGTGTGTGTGTCTGTTGTGCACAGAGACAGACCACAAGTCCCATCCTGTTGTACCTCTGAAGGAGGAATATGAAGTGAAGAAGGCCCAACTGGGGAAGATAGAGGCTGACGTTCCACAGATGATCCAGGAGAGGAAACAAAAGATTAAGGAGGTCAAAGACAGAGTAGAACTGAGTAACAAAGTTGCAGACAGAGAGATAGCCATTGGTAGGCAGGTCTTCACTGCTCTGATAGGCTGTGTTGAAAAGTGCCGGGATGAATTCAACCAAACGGTTGAAGAGGAACTGAAATCCACAGAGAAACAAGCTGAAGACCTCATCAAAGAGCTGGAGCAGGAAATAGAAGATCTGACCAATAGATGCTTGGAGGTGAAGCAGCTCTCACACACTAAAGACCACCTCCACTTCCTCCAGACCTTCAGATCCCTGAAGGATCCTCCACCCACCAGGGACTGGACCACGGTGGAGGTCCGTCCTCCGTCATACGTAGGGACCTTGAGGAGATCCCTGGATCAGCTGGAGGAGACACTGAACATGGAGATGAAGAAGCTGTTTGATGATGCTGTACTGAAGAGGGTCCAGCAGTATGAAGTAGATGTGACTCTGGATCCTGATACAGTTCATCCCAAGCTCATCCTGTCTGAGGAAGGGAAACAAGTACATTGTGGAGGCGTAGCAAAGGTACTCCCAGACAACCCTAAGAGATTTACAAAGTCTACATTGGTTCTCACAAGGCAGAGCTTCTCCTCAGGGAGATTTTACTTTGAGGTACAGGTTAAAGACAAGACTGCATGGTGGTTAGGATTGGTCAGAGAGTCCATCGACAGAAAAGGTGAGACCACATGGACCCCTGAGACGGGTTACTGGACTCTTTTCTACTACAAGGATAGCTTTGTATTTATAGATAACCCTCCTCTCTGTCTCCCTCTGAGAGCTGGGCTCCAGAAGGTGGGGGTGTTTGTTGATTATGATGAGGGTGTGGTCTCCTTCTATGATGTGGAAGCCAGGGTTCATATCTACTCTGCTACTGGCTGCACCTTCAGTGAGCCTCTCTATCCAATCCTCTACCCAGGTCCCCGTTGTTATGAAGGTAACAACTCTGCCCCCCTGATCATCTCACCTGTCAATCAAACAGACTAGGACCTTTGTTTGATAATAAAACAAAGAAACAACCAAAACAACTAATGTTGTTTGCTGAATTAGAATCTCTACTATGTGAGATCTGAGAGAACTGCTTTAATGTCGTACTGCTGACATTTCCTTCTACATTATCTTTTTAAGTGATCTTTTCACTGGAATCGGTACAATCCAGTCCAACAGTGTTTTGTAGAAATACTTTCTCTCAGTGGGAGACAAAAAATAAATTAGTTTGTTGACAAAATCCATATTTTGATCATTTTGAGATTGCTAGGATGTTTAAAATCACTGCAAATTTGTAAACTTCTTTCATTTTTTAACCAGTAATTGACTTAATCTCCACCATACAACAACCCCTCATACATTACACACTTAAACAAAGCTCACGGTGGCTACATGTAAAGATTCTCCCAATGTGTGTGAGTACCGTGACTTTGTCTTGTCAGCTCTCCTCTCCTCTCCATCCTCTTCTCTCTCCTCTCTCTCCTCTTTCTTCTCCTCCTCTCTCTTCTCCTCCTCTTCTCTCTCTTCTCTCTTCTCCTCCTCCTCTCTCTTACCTCTGCTCTAGTCTGTAACTCAGATTGTGTTCATTATTGTCGTACATTACATTACTTATGGTCTAAATAAGTCTCCAAGTGTGTCGTTAGTCGCCTTTCAGAAATAAAGGCACTCATAGGATCAAAGATACGTGCACAACTGTTAACGATCTGTAATGTTTGGTACTATTCTTTAGTCATTCTGTTTATGATGTACTTGTAAGTGACTATTGTTCAGTTATGTTTGTTGTTAAAGCATAATGGTAATAAACAACTCAGTCCAACCCACTGAATGTTGTGGTGTGTTCAGCCGGTGATTCATTCTGTTCCTTCAGTCTCAATCCTCCAAGCTGAGCAGATGTTCCTCCAGAGCTCTCTGTTGGTTCTCCTAGCAGCACACCTGGAAGGTCCTTCAGCCCCCTGGGTCCCAGCAGGTCTCTATGGGGTCCTGCCCCCTGACGTGGGCCCAGTCTTCAGTCCCTCCCTCCGCCTCTTCCTCACCTCACTGGTGGCGTGGTGGACCAGCTCAGACCTCTGGAGACATTGCCTCCCCACACGTCAACAACTATGGTACTTTTGTTATTATGGTTACTTTAGTACCGATATAATTGAATGGTTATTCTTATAACAGCTTGTGTAAAATATCTATAGTGTGTGTGTGTGTGTGTGTGTGTGTGTGTGTGTGTGTGTGTGTGTGTGTGTGTGTGTGTGTGGTGGTGAGAGAATTCAACTCCCAGCTGAAAGGTTCCGGGTTTGATCCCTAATGTCTTCAGCCATCCTGTATTATTAAACACTTTCTAACCCCTCCCTGCTCCTTGTAATTTGGATACAAATGTCCAACACAGGGAGGGTGTTTACTCATGAGGGCGGGCGGTCGGTCTTCAGCCGCAACAAATCATAAAAAAATGCCACATTTAAAACTCTTGAAAATCATCAGAGGGTCACCTTGGACATGTTGAAGCAGAATAAGGCGGAATTTGTATTTATTTGTCTCTTCATATTATGACTTCATTATCATTAATATCATGCATTTCGATTTCTCCATACAGTAACTCAGGACTTCAATATAACTAATGGGTACTGTCGTGTTTCAAACACTATTTAGTTCTAAACTGTTTATGCAGATAACTGGAAGCGCACACGGCAGACTTATGACTCAATGTCGTATACTTTATTATAATCCAGATAACAACCAGCGCGTAGCGACCCAGACCGAGCACCAAGGGGTCCCCCTGGTGACCATTCTGCATAATATACTTCTACAAACCACCGATAGAAGCCCTCCACCTAATACACACCAATCACATTGTGAACCTGCAAACTGGTAAAAACTACAGGTTAACATTCTGTGTTGGGAACAGAACAGGAATATTTTTATCAGAGGGGGCGGGGGGTTATTTCATCATTGAATTTGTGAATAAAGTTCTCCACTTGCAGAGAGCGAAAGAACTTGTCCCCACGTTTCGCTGCTTCTCGCGATCCCCACAATACTGTTATAATTAATACAGTCTATCAACTTATGAATTGTGAATTTTCTAGGTAAACCTCTTTTTAATTCAGCAGAATTAACTGCCTCATGGAGGCAACAAAAGAAGTGCTTGTTGTCTCTGACTGAAGGCGAACTCGTCGGTCTGGTTCGTCTGCCCCGAGTCACATGACTCCGCGGTTAATAGCACAACCATAATAGCAGATGAGAGTGTTGTTTTATAAAAAATGTGGTGAAAATAACAGCCACAGTTTAATTCAAGTCGAATATAATAAGTTCTTAATCACAGCACAAATCCCTAAGAAATAATCAACATTTCTTGTTTTCCCGGGCTCTCTGTTTCCTGTCTTTTAATGGTTGAAAATATTTTAATGCTGCAAATAAGAGAACACACAGCGAATATGAGGTAGCCTAGACAGTTCATGAATGTGCTTACTGCCCACGTTCAGGTTGAGACGTCAGGGAACCGTGTCCGTGGGGGCGGAGCCAGGGGTTAGGGGAGGAGCCAGGTATTAGGGGCGGAGCCAAATGTAAGGCGAGGGGAGGAGAGCATGTCTTCGGGAAACGAAACTTAACATTCATAGAAACCAAAACCAACCGACGTGGAAGCAGTTCTCTCTTGCAGGAGAAAAACAAAACGCATTTTGGAACAAATTGTCAGAAACCACAACAAGGTGAGTAAAGCAGCACAAGATAAGGAATTGATGGAATTAGAAATATAAAACTGCTCAATACATAAACCTTTTCATCTGTGTCTAGGAATGGCCTCTGCTAACACTTCCTGGTCTGAGGAGGACTTTTCATGTTCCATCTGTCTGGATGTGTTCAGCAGCCCAGTTACCACACCGTGTGGACACAACTTCTGCAGAACCTGTATTACAAAGTTCTGGGATGAACAAGTCAAGTACAAATGTCCTGTTTGCAACAAGATTTTCGACACAAAACCTGATCCACAGGTCAATACCCTCTTATCAGAGCTGGCTGCTCAGTTTAGGACAACCGTACGAGTTAAAGAGCAGCCTTGTGTTGAACCAGCAGAAGTTCCCTGTGACGTCTGTACTGGGACCCAGCAGAAGGCAGTGAAGTCCTGCCTAGTGTGTTTTATGTCTTTCTGCCAAACCCACCTGGAGCCACATCAGAGAGTCACAGTCCTGAAGGGACATCGGCTGGTCGAGCCTATGGACCGTCTGGAAGACAGGATGTGTAAGAAACACGACCGACTTCTGGAGCTCTTCTGCCCGACTGAACAGGTGTGTGTGTGTCAGTTCTGCACAGAGACAGACCACAAGTCCCATCCTGTTGTACCTCTGAAGGAGGAATATGAAGTGAAGACGGCCCAGCTGGGGAAGATAGAGGCTGAAGTTCCGCAGCTGATCCAGAAGAGGAAACAAAAGATTAAGGAGATCAAAGACAGAGTAGAACTGAGCAACAAAGTTGCAGACAGAGAGATAGTCATTGGTGGGCAGGTCTTCACTGCTCTGATAGGCTGCGTTGAAAAGTGCCGCGATGAATTCAACCAGACGGTTCAAGAGGAACTGAAATCCACAGAGAAACAAGCTGAAGACCTCATCAAAGAGCTGGAGCAGGAAATAGAAGATCTGACCAATAGATGCTCAGAGGTGAAGCAGCTCTCACACACTAAAGACCACCTCCACTTCCTCCAGACCTTCAGATCCCTGAAGGATCCTCCACCCACCAGGGACTGGACCACGGTGGAGGTCCATCCTCCGTCATACGTAGGGACCTGGAGGAGATCCCTGGATCAGCTGGAGGAGACACTGAACATGGAGATGAAGAAGCTGCATGATGATGCTGAACTGAAGAGGGTCCAGCAGTATGAAGTAGATGTGACTCTGGATCCTGATACAGCTCATCGCTGGCTCATCCTGTCTGAGGATGGGAAACAAGTACATGATGGAGGTGTGAGGAAGGTACTCCCAGACAACCCTAAGAGATTTACATATTTGTTTGTTCTCACGAGGCAGAGCTTCTCCTCAGGGAGATTTTACTTTGAGGTCCAGGTTAAAGACAAGACTTATTGGTGGTTAGGAGTGGCCAGAGAGTCCATCGACAGAAAAGGTGGGAGCACGTGGACCCCTGAGATGGGTTACTGGACTCTGCTCTACTACAAGGATGGGTTGGTATTTAGAGATAACCCTCATGTCCGTCTCCCTCTGAGAGCTGGGCTCCAGAAGGTGGGGGTGTTTGTTGATTATGATGAGGGTGTGGTCTCCTTCTATGATGTGGAAGCCAGGGTTCATATCTACTCTGCTACTGGCTGCACCTTCAGTGAGCCTCTCTATCCACTCCTCTGCCCATGTCCCCGTCATTATAGAGTTAACAACTCTGCCCCCCTGATCATCTCACCTGTCAATCAAACAGACTAGGACCTTTGTTTGATAATAAAACAAAGAAACAACCAAAACAACTAATGTTGTTTACTGAATTAGAATCTCTACTATGTGAGATCTGAGAGAACTGCTTTAATGTCGTAGCCTACTGCTGACATTTAACGAGGAGATGTTCTTTAAGAATATAATCACAGTTGTTGAATTCAACCCATTATGAATGGTTAAATTACGCATTATATTTTGTCTGTTTTGTTTCCAGCTCTTTTTACCCATTTAACGCTATAAAATTGTTAACAGTTGCAGTTATATAGAACATAAGAGGACTAACATGTTAAGAGGACTAATTTGTACAAAATAATGATTGTAGTTTTTTAACATTGCCATCTGTTTTTATTTCTGAATAGTGAATGACAAAAAAACACAATGTCCTTACACGTTCATTTAATTTTTTTAGGCCTACCTACTTTATCTAAAATAGATACATTCCAGTCTAATAGTGTCCCGTAGAATCAATGTCTCAGGGTAATACAAAATATTAATGTGTTTGTTGCCTAGAACACTCATTTTGATGATCTCGAGATTGATGGTATATCGGTAAAGAATTTTAAAAGTTGATAGTTGATGAACAAGTAAAACTTAATCACCACCATGCAACCCTTCATGTATTAAACACTCAGGTCTCAGTGACTACATGTAAAGGTTCCCCCCATGTGTGTGAGTACCGTGACTTTGTCTTGTCTCCTCTCCTCTCTTCTCTTCCTCCTCTCTCTTCTCCTCCTCTCTCTTACCTCTGCTCTCCTCTCTAGCTCATCTAGGATTTTGTTCATTATTGTCTTTCATTACGCATTAAGTGTGTTCACATGTCAAAAGTCACCCCATTAAGATGAATCCAGAATAGATGTTGTACAACTGAACTCCCACTGGGTGAGTTCGGCTGTAGTGAATCACTATGGTGACGGTGACGCTCCCGCTCGTGCGGAGTCCTCCTCCCCATAACCACGCCCACTGACTGCCAGGACGATGCGAGGAGAGGTAGAGAGACCCCGAAGCTGTTGGCACGAGAGCCTTGGACCGCGATGCCTAAGTAGCTTCGGAATGAATACCCCCATCAAGCGTTTGAATACGTGTGTGTCACGTTCTCCCTGATGGTCTGAATAAGTCGCAAGTGTGTCGTTAGTCGCCTTTTAAATAAATTCGCAAAGAGAGTCAATGATACGTGAACAACTGTTAATGATCTGTAATGTTTGATAGTTTGATACTATTATTATTAGTCATTCTGTTTATTGTGCACTTGTACTTTTATTTATTGTTAAAGCATAATGGTAATAAACAACTCAGTCGAACGAACTGATTGTTCTCGTGTGTTCAGCCGACTAACTATCCTTGTGCTCGTGTATTGATTATGTTTTAGGATTTGCATTCTAGCCTTTAATAAAGGCCTACCTGCTGTCTTCAGACTAGCTTGGTCAAAATAGTGTTGCTGTGAATATGTGAATGGCATCTTCACTATGTTAAACCATATTTTAAAAGATGCACATATTCCTGTGTGCCTGTTAGCCCTTTAATAGTCTACAGCTGTGGCTCGTAGGTTAATTGAGCCACACCCATTCTGGTGCTCCTTAAGAGGGCCAGAGTTCTAGACTGGAGGGACGCTTGAGTTGTGCAAGTGAATCGACTGTTGTGCTATTGGTTGTTTTAAGTAAGAATATGTTTTTCACCAACAACATTGTGCATCAAGTTGATTTAAATTGATACCGGTGAGACACGTTATCGAAAGAAGATGTGAGTAAATTAATTTCTATGCTTTATTCAGACAATATGACATTGAAGCTCATGTAAATACCTTATTGGACTACATATATAGTGCTAACTGCTAACACCAGTCCTCAATAGCTTCGGCTACACGGAGTGGTGAACAGGTTTAGCCTATCGGGGTTAATCTGTCGTCGTGGTTTTACCACTCCGCCCATTACCAATGTAATCTGAACATTAACTGTATGGAGATTCTTCATGAACCACATCCAGAGTGCAACCCGGTTTACCCTGTCTCTGAATAAACCACGTTTTGAACCGTTAACACTCCGATTCATGACCTATACCCCGAAACAACGATACCATCAAAATTATGTTTCAACAGTGTAGAACCTTATTGATTTCAGATGTTTGTGTTCAGTTCATGCATTTTATTTGCTATTGGGTGATTGTTTGCATGGTTGAGGAAATCTGGAATTCAAACATGGCACACGGCATACCCTGAATTTAGCATTGGTTCGTTGATGCGCTAATGGTAAATAAACTTCTTAGTGAAGCCCTGCCGAGCTATTAGGGACCACTAGAGAGCGGTAGAGTGGCGGTTTCCTCACATTTTTAGTGATCTAGCAATGATGCAAAGGAAGAGTTAATATCCCATGTATCTAACTTTTACTAAGCTACCACCATGTATGATGGCATCAAATCATAGTAATCGTGATCAGTGAGGATTCACTGTATACATAATAGTTCACAATAAACGCGTTTGGCTTCCTCAGACATACTGATTGGCTTAGAGCTGCTGACGTCATCAGTGCCGTTCATGCATTGCCTTGAATCACGGACCCTTATACTCGTTATTTTTTGCGTTGAACGTAGTTTGATAACACGCTATATGTTGTTGACGCATAGTGGTACTTCTGTTGGCTTCTTGTATTGAAAGGAAGTTTTCTCCGTAAAACCGCTAATGAGAGTGACATTTCTGGGAAAGTGTACTCTAGGTCGAGCAAAATGTGGGTATCGCTTCTCGGCCTTTTGGCTAAGATCAAGTGTAGTATCTGTTCTTATCAGTTTAATATCTGATACGTCCCCTACCCGGGGACCATATATTAAATTGATTTTTGGAACTGGGAGATGGAAAAGGGGCTTGCTCCGTCCACTCCACGCATCGACCTGGTATTGCAGTACCTCCAGGAACGGTGCACCCCCTCTCACTGTTAATATGAATGAGTGCATTTCGGAACTCGCGCCAAGCCGTCAACACGATTGTTAGGGCCCGTTTATTTATTTAATCGTTTCTGACTAACGAACTGTTGTGGTTTGGACAGTGTTGCCATATCTTTTTCATTGAAACTGGTTAAACGTTATCGAAAAAAGTTGCGAGGCGATATTTAATTGATTCTTTGCGTTATTTAGACCATATGATATTCAAGCTAACATAACATCAGTGCGTCATTCGACCACAGATTTGTAGCGCTTATACCAATCCGGAACCACTTCGAGATGAATCAATTCCACAATGCAAGAAGAACGAACGCACGCACGCGCGTTTGTGGTGAATTGAAGGAAGACTTTCTTCATTCTGAAGTATGACTCTAAATCAGACTCATCCCATTAAAATGAGGGAGGTCATTAAAAATCAAACACAGAGCTGAAATAGAC
Organism: Gadus morhua; assembly: GCF_902167405.1. Lineage (NCBI taxonomy): Eukaryota > Metazoa > Chordata > Actinopteri > Gadiformes > Gadidae > Gadus > Gadus morhua. Next base: position 3,553,262 of record NC_044068.1, read on the forward strand.
TCTTACTGTTAAGGAGGCGACCAGAGGTCGCCGAACCTGCGTTGAGTTTTACTTACTAGCTCACCTGCCGCAGCTCGTGAGTGTTTTTCTTAATTGGAAAATTGGTTGCATCTGGTGCATTTCACTTGAGAGGGAACTGGACATTACGTTAGAGTTCTCCACTGATTGGCATTATAGTGTCTCCCAAACGCGGTATGTTGTTGTGTTCCCAGAACAAGAACGTGTGTGTAATGTTCTGTTGTGACGTATTTTTAATTTCTTCCTGTTTCACAGGTTAAAGACTTTTTGAAGTAAAGAGGAGCATCTCATCTGGACCTGATGTGAGTAGAAATGTATAGCAAAGCACAGCTCCGTTGACTTGTATGTTGAATATAAACACTGACAATGAGTGAAGGAAATCTGGGATTCTGGTGGTTAAACTCATTTGAAATTTAAATGATTCTAACATTTTAGAGACTATACATTCAAACTTGTCAAAGTAAAAAGTGAATCACTCTTGACCAATGACTAATTAGCTACTTATATTAAAAAGCTGGATTAGTTAATCATCTTAAACATTGTTTAAAAGTTGGATGATTCCTAAAGCCCTGAATTTGTATTGTCATTCATTCATCTGATTTAATGGAGATGGTAGATGTTGAACTGTGTTCGAAATTTGGGGACAATAATGAGTAAAATGTTCATTTCTTGAAAGGTCTATCATGGATATTTAACTGCAGTTCTGTGAGTATCCCAACATCACCATGAAGATGAACTGCGAACTGTAAGTCAATAGTTTCTAATTACTCTTGGGCACATTGCTGTATTTTGGCTTCCTGGTGAGTTAACCCGTTAGCTGAAGGTTGATCTGAGTAGTAAGGATGTTTTATTGGTTCATGGGTTACTTAGGTGTTTGGTTTAGGTTGGTTTTAATGATTTGTTAAAATGGTTACAGGCTCCAAGTTATTGTTGTAAGCGGAAGTAATGGGTTGGCTTCTGATGTCTTCAGTCTTCTTTCCAGCTACTCTCCTGAGCTCTGCATCATCTTCACATGAGTGTTTCTTTACTGATGAGGGTGTGGTCTGAGTGTGCAGAGGTACATACTGGGATACAGAGCTGTCTGAAGTCTACAGGTCTGCAGATACGCCCCCTCTGGGGAAACTGTGTTTGAGAAACCATCATGACGTCGGTTACATGGACTAGAATGTTCTTCAAGATGGAGACGGGGATTCAGAAGGAGAAACACCAGGGGGAGATGAGGGGGGCTCCTCATCTCAACGACTATAACACAACTTCAGTCTGACACAGAGAACCATGGAACACATTCAACAGTCCCCTCCAGGCATCGTGACTCCTCAGGAACAGTTTCATTTCCAAGAAGGTCTTATTTGGGGCCATTCCAAAGATGGATCCTGCTCCTCAAGAGCCACCCCCCTCCACTGGGTGGTCTTCTGAACAGATGACCTCCTTCCTATCCTCAGGCTGACTAAAGCTGCACCGTTTGCATCTGTGAAGGCCCCTCATTCAGGAAACCACTGGACTACAAACACATGACTTCAGAGACGTTGAATCAACCTTGGACACATTTTGGAGACGCAAAGCATGATCCATCACCAATGTGGGACGCCACTGAAGAATGTTTCACATAATTTATGTCTCTGGAGACAATGATTGTTCTGATCTGGGTGTCCTGTCAGGAGTACCGGGGTTGGATGATGGAATGTTATTTGGCAGGAGGTTTTTACCCTGCATGAGTGTTGGGCCTTTTATGGCTCAGTGGTGTGTGTGGGTTTGACATGAGATGGATGACTTTTTAGCATCGCTAGGGTTCTATGTGTGTGTCCCCCCCCTAACTCGCACCTTGCAGGGGGTTCTACGTGTGTTTGGTTCCATCTGGCAGGGGGTTCTACATGTGTTTGGTTCCATCTGGCAGGGGGTTCGACGTGTGTGTCCTGGGTCCTACGTGTGTGTGTCCTGCTTGCTTTGACAGTGATAATGTTCATACGGGGGTCTGTGTGGTTGGCTTGGGGTATTGGAAAGGTCAACTAAATCATACCTGATGGACGGCCACATGTTTACTTGAGGCCTCCAGTAGACATGAAGAGCAACACTCTGAGCGATATCCAACACACTGGGAAGGAAGGAAGGAAGGAGAGTGTCCAAATCAAGTGTCAAAGGATGCAAGCGGCGTGTTCAGATCAGCGACTTCAAACTAGGAACACACCAATCAGGATCAATGGAGGATGGACACCAAAAGGCATTCCAAAAGGAGAGTCTGACGTTGGAAAGGGACCTCAATGGATTTTCAAGATGACCTTCAGACCTGTAGTGAGGCGGTTCTTCCTACCTGGCTGGTTTGATGGAGTGCCCTGTGGATCTTGTCTTGCTCTCAGTTGCACGCCTTCTCAGGCTGAACCGTATTTGTTTCGTACAGGACTAGCTGAACGATTGGTTCCCTTAAATCAGAACCAATCTGGGAACCCCAACTAGTGCGCTCTTCAAGCTGCTCTTCAGCTGAGAAGGTAAGGGAACCTTCACTGGGGCTTGAGGGTATATAGAGAACGTTTTCAAAGTGTTACATGGTACTCTGAAGACTGTTGTTGTGTTCCAGTTGCTGAGGGGAAGAACCCTCACATCTTCCTCTTGGCCTTTCTCCTCTGAGAATCCTGGCGCCATCTTGAAGGATATTCCAGCTCATGTAACTGATGTCACGACAGATTCTCAAACACTTGGTTTCTCCTGAGGGGGCGTGTCTATAGAACTGAAGGCTTCAGACGGCACTGTATCCCAGCATGAATCTCTGCTCACTCAGACCACACCCTCATAAGTAGGATGCAACACTCTTTCGATTGAGATGTAGAGTTTTATAAGTAATGAGGGAGTAGACAAAGGTGATTAGAACACCATGTCAAGTCTAACTCTTTAAACCATGAAGATGGTTGGATAGTTCAGGAATTGGGCTTCATTTTATTATGGGCAGTCCTTTCACTCAGATGCCCACTTCTCACTGGAGCTGTACATGTGAGGCAGTCAGGGTGAAGTTGCAGGGTTATGGTCAGCTCTCTGTGAGCTCAACGTTTAGATTTGCTCTGTATGGCTTGTACCATGAATAATCTAGATAATTGTTCTGTTTATTGCAAAATGTAGACACGTTTTGTAGAAAAATGTAGAAAACGTAGACAGTTTTGTATTGGATAATTCCATTGTTTTTAGGCAAGGATTTGAGGTTTAAATTCGTAGACGTGCATGGTAGTTCGGTTCTTCGTTCGTTTTGAGTGGCATAACTTGTACACACTGGGTGCATAATAATGTATAGGTACACTGAATAGTAGTTATGACCAACAGCATCAAACGGATGGCATCAAGGTAAGTCTGTTGGCTGTGTTTTAATGAAGACCATCGCTGGACTTCAGGATCTTCCTCCGTTCAGCTCAAGGTGAGGCGCTGGTTCTGTTTTTTTCTTTGGTCGGTTCCGGCTGGAATGTTCGGATTCCAGTCGGACGGTTTGTGCTTCCCGCCGTGGAAGGTTCTGAGTGTGGTCAGTTGATTTAGTCTCAATGGTTAGCATAGAACGTTGTAGTCTTGACAACCATAAGAACCCTACGGGCAGTTAGTTGGATGCGAGTCCCCTGAGGGAATCTGGCGGAACGTTCTGGTTTGTGTTTGCGTAACATAGAGCCGTTGCCAACGGAAACTATTTTCGGTGTCCATTGGGAATCGTTGCCCCTTATCTTCAACAACTTTTAAGTTTGATATTAAATACATACTGACACGTACATCTTACAATATGTTGATAATATCCGATGGTTGCGCCGTACTTTTAACCACGTTGACGGGACTCTCGCTGCGTACAGAAGAGCGTTCTACTTGCGGGCCCATTTCTGACCATCAGTGAAGGCTGAAAATAATTTCAAGGTGGAAGACAATTTGGCATTTCTTCAAGGGAACCCAGCACCTGAATATGGCTGAGTATATTTGATTTCATATCGATAATGCTGAGGGTTCTTTGGTACTTCAGCTTTTGTACGTTCTAAATATCTGGTGGCATTAATTGCCACAGAAGTTAAACCCTACCAAATGGAATGACGTTAAACAACGACTTTGGTGCTGAGTTACCAACTGGATAATATCAAAGCTAAAATAATGGCCGTCTTTCCCACATGTTACAGTAGAAGAAACTCGAACTGTACAAGGTTAAAAAGGTAACGTGTGGTTTGTCCCAAGGTGTCTGCCTCCTCACCCAGAGCCAGACCTCCACCTCCTCACCCAGAGCCAGACCTCCACCTCCTCACCCAGAGCCAGACCTCCACCTCCTCACCCAGAGCCAGACCTCCACCTCCTCAACCAGAGCCAGACCTCCACCTCCTGTCAGAAGTCCTCCAGAACAGGTCAGTGCTCTGTGTGAGTAGAGTCTTCTCGGCTTGGTTTCAATGCATGGGCTGAAACACTTCTTTAAACGTGTGGACTGCTCTGTCTTCATTCTCAATACGTGATGCTTATGTCTTTTCTAGCCTTGAGTTATACAATAATAGTTAAATTAATTGTGTAACTCGGTTTCGGAGTCAAATAAGTTATTGTTGGGCAAATGCTAATATAAACCTGCTGCTGTAGCTGAAAGGCGAGGCGGAGAGGCTGGTAACCGGAGGCTTGTGGTGCCAGGATGGACCGGAGACTGAGGCTGGAGACCAGGGGCCTGCAGCACCGGACCAGGGGATAACCGTCACCAAGCTCATCTGAAACACTAAAGTCCTCTGTAGTTTAGGTCTGGTTTTGATCCTCTTATGACTTTAAATCTCTGCCAATCTGTAATTTGAGTTAATTCACATGGGGGTTATATAGGAGTTATATGAGCCATTATTCTTACTAGTGCTGCTACGACCGTAGTGGATTAATTGCTGAACGTGTCGATCTGTAGTCGTTGTCTAATTCAAGTGTTTAAATAGGTTTAAATTCGTCTTCCATTTTACAAGTGAACCTCAGATGCAGGAGGTGGGGTGTGTTGCGTCCCCAGGTGATTTACTGCTGAGACCAACTGTGTTTGTAACCAGACCAGGAATCCATGGCTGAAGGAGCTGATGGAGGAGCCGTGCTGAAGGCCCTGCCTGGTGGAGGAGCTGATGGAGACCCTGCCTGGGGGAGGAGCTGATGGAGGCCCTGCCTGCTGGAGGAGCTGCTAGAGGAGCCGTGCTGAAGGCCCTGCCTGGTGGAGGAGCTGATGGAGGCCCTGCCTGGTGGAGGAGCTGATGGAGGCCCTTCCTGATGGAGGCCCTGCCTGGTGGAGGAGCTGATGGAGGTCCTGCCTGGTGAAGGGGCTGATGGAGGAGGAGCTGGTGGAGGTCCTGCCTGGTGGAGACCCTGCCTGGTAGAGGATGTCTGTCGTGAGGTAGATGGAGCCTGACTCAAGTGATCATCTCACTCACTGCCACTTCTCGTAGAAAACTGCTACCACAAACTACCGGAGTTTGGTATATTAACAGACAACTACATCTGCTTTACCACATGTTGAAGCAGGACTTTCGCTGTTTGTTCCAGACCAGGACTCGTCCGAGGAGAGTTGATGGTTGAGCTGAGACGCTGGAGGACGACTAGGAATCGACCAACAAGGATTCCTCATAAGTTTGCATTTACTTAACATTGTTGACTTAAAGGGCAAAATACAGCGGTTACTTTGAAATGCGTTAACAAACTACCGCTGTTTTCTTACTAGAACGTGTTTCTGGAGCGGAGGCGAGCTGACAGGGGAGCCGTGAATCTGGAGGATGACCATCACTCTACCAACAAGGATTGTAAGTTTTATATTAACCTAACAAAGTGGAAATAAAGGGCTTGAAAATAAGACAAACTACATGTTTGGTACCAGGCGTTGGGGCCAGACTTGCGCTGTTTGTTCGAGACCAGGACTCTGGCAGAGCAGAGCTGATGGAGGAGCCAAGACTCTGGAGGACGACATCACTCTACCAACTAGGATCCTCGTAAGTTTGCCTAAAATAAACAGAGGACTTGTTGTAACGCAGGATTAGTTTGTCCAGTACAAGTTAAGGCATACTACTGTGGTTGGTTACCAGACAAACTACAGCTGCTACTTTGTTACTTGTAACCAGACCAGGAATCTGGAGGACTGACGGAGAAGCTGTACATCTGGAAGGCAAATCCTGAGGACAACCAGGATTCTACCATCAAGGATTCCTCGTAAGTTTGTATTATCTGGACATAGTGGACTGGGTTGGGGGTTCAACTCTCAGACCAATGGTGCCGGGTTCAAGTCCTCTGAATACAGTGATGCGTCCTTGAGCAAGGAGCCCTAAAGCCTGCCTGCTCCTTAATGACGTCTCTTTGGTTCAGATAATGTTGCATCTTTTAAATATTGAACCTAATCCATGTCCTTGTTTGGTCCGGGCAGACACACCTGAGCTGAACCTCACCCGATCCTGTTTGGTCGGGGGCAGACACACCTGAGCTGAACCCCACCTGATCCTGACACCCTGCTGGTCCCGACTCCTCAGTTCATCTGAGCCTCGTCCTCCAGAAGACCTGCTGAGCTCAGCGGTCTGAGGCTGATGGATCAATGACCTCCAGTGGGAGTGATCTTCTTGACCCCACTTGTACCCGTGTGCTTCAACACGCCTTTCCCTCATGTCTGTCCCTAACCTCACTACTTCACTACTCTCTACTCCTTCCCCTTCTTCTTCCTTCTCCGTGGTTCAAACCTTTACTCAGAAGGAGTGTCTTCTTGAACCTTTACACTGAAGGAGCGTCTTCCGGCCCTCAGAGGGTTCAGCGTTAGGGTTGAGAGTCAGGGTTTAGAGTCAGGGACAGAGCTGGTCAGGGAGGACTCGTTTTAAACAAACCTCTTCACTTGCTTTCTGAATAGCGACATTTTGAGTTGTTTCATTTGGGAAAATGTTTTCCTCTGCTTTCCTTTAGAAAAACATGTGTAAAACTTCTGTCAAGTGTTTTTGTTTATGTATTAAAATCCTACATTGACTTCTGAATGTTTGGTGCGGTTCATTTAATTGTCATTTAACTTGGTTAATGTCAAGCTAAACTCCTGCAATACATTGAATTTACATGATGAATGTTATTCAGCATTGTTCACATAATCCATTTTGTAAAAATATAAAACATGAGTGTACATACTGCCATAGGCGTCGATTACGGGGGGGACGTAATCGACTATTTGAAATACGAATTTTGTCCCCACCACTTTCAAAAATGTGCAAACCAATTGCGATTGAAAAAAATCCCCACATACAATCGAAATTGTCTAAAATCATGCGATAGGCGCGCACAAAGACATCATTTATTAGATAGGCCTACCTAATAAACCGTTGGAACACACAAGACCGGAACCCATAGCAACGCCGGTAAACAAACCCCGACTCCCGAGAAGCCCAATCCCTATGAGCTCCCCGCGCTACGGCAATCCAGAGGCGCACAGAGCTTTTGGCCGTGATATTATATATACTATTATATATATATATACAGGTGCTGGTCAAATTATTAGAATATCATGAAAAAGTTGATTTATTTCAGTAATTATATTCAGAACGTGAAACTTACATATTATATCAATTCATTACACACAGAGTGATATATTTGAAATGTTTATTTCTTTTAATTTGGATGATTAGTACTGACAATTACTGAAAATCCCAAATTCAGTATCTCAGAAAATTAGAATATTAGTTACGACTAGTACAAAAAATGATTTTTTAGAAATGTGGGCCAACTGAAAAGTATGAACATGGAAAGTTTCAGCATGTATGGCAATCAATACTTAGTTGCAGCTCCTTTTGCCTGAATTGCTGCAGCAATACGGCGTGGCATGGAGTCGACCAGTCTGTTGCACTCCTCAGGTGTTATGAGAGCCCAGGTTGCTTTAATAGTGGCCTTCAGCTCTTCAGCATTGTTGGGTCTGGCATCTCGCATCTTCCGCTTCACAATACCCCATAGGTTTTCTATGGGGTTAAGGTCAGGTGAGTTTGCAGGCCAATCAAGAAGAGGGATACCATGGTCCTTAAACCAGGTACTGGTAGATTTGGCACTGTGTGCAGGTGCCAAGTCATGTTGGAAAATGAAATCGTCACCTCCATAAAGTTGGTCCGCGGCAGGCAGCATAAAGTGTTCTAAAACTTCCTGGTAGACTGCTGCATTGACCCTGGACCTCAGGAAACACAGTGGACCAACAGCAGCAGATGACATGGCACCCCAGACCATTACTGACTGTGGAAATTTTACACTGGACTTCAGGCAACGTGGATTCTGTGCCTCTCCTGTCTTCCTCAAGACTCTGGGACCTTGATTTCCAAAGGAGATACAAAATTTACTTTCATCTGAAAACATAACTTTGGACCACTCAGCAGCAGTCCAGTCCATTTTGTCTTGAGCCCAGGCGAGACGCTTTTGACGTTGTCTCTTATTCAAGAGTGGCTTTACACGAGGAATGCGACAGCTGAAGCCCATATCTTGCATACGTCGGTGTGTGGTGCTTCTTGAAGCACTGACTCCAGCTACAGTCCACTCTTTGTGGATCTCCCCCACATTTTTGAATCGGTTTTGTTTGACAATCCTCTCCAGGGCGCGTTTATCCCTCTTGCTTGTACACTCTTTTCTACCACATCTTTTTCTTCCCTTCGCCTCTCTATTAATGTGCTTGGACACAGAGCTCTGGGAACATCCAACCTCTTTGGCAATGACCTTTTGTGTCTTGCCCTCCTTCTTTAAAGTATCAATGGTCATCTTTTGGACAGTTGTCAAGTCAGCAGTCTTCCCCATGATTGTGTGTCATACAGAATCAAAACGAGAGACCATTTAAAGGCTTTTCCAGGTGTTTTGAGTTAGTTAGCTAATTAGAGTGTGGCACCAGGTGTCTTCAATATCTGACCTTTTCACCATATTCTAATTTTCTGAGATGTTGAATTTAGGGTTTTCATTGGTTGTCAGCTATAATCATCTTCTTTTTGGCAAAAAACACTTATAATGTATCAGTCTGTTTGGAATGAATGTATACATTCTACAGGTTTGACTTTCTAAATGGAATTAATGAAATAAATCAACTTTTTCATGATATTCTAATAATATGACCAGCACCTGTATATAGAGCTCCGAGTCGCAAACGGCAACAATCACTTTCTCCTCCATGCTGCAGTTCACCCCGGACTGCACTGCACTGAGTTTGACGGTTGAACGCTGATTGGCTGTTACGTTACACATGTCACTCAGTGGCCACGCTGTTGAACGCTGATTGGCTATCATCACGCGAAATTCGTGTCAAAGTTGAAATATTTCAACTCGAGCGAATTTGTCGCGCCACAAATCCCCGTGAACGCGCTCGCCTGTGCACGGCGAAAGTGTGGCGCGACAAATCAAAAAAATTCGCCCGATACGCGTCTATACGTTCACTTTGTATGGGATCTTGTCGCCCCGTTGCGTTTGATGTGAACGCACTGGAGAAGTTTCAAGACAGACAGCCAAAATTGACATTTTTATTCAGAAAATAGCCGGTCCTTTTGCTTCCTATAAAAAGCATGTTTATGACACTGGATAACGAAATGGATGCATCATCTAGCCTGCATGTGGAGGGCCACATAAGGTAAGAAATTGGTTTATGTAAACTCGTGATGACCTGGCCAAAGGTTACCCACGGTCCTAAGCGATTGTGATCTGATTCTGGTTGGTGCTCCAGCTAGTATGCATTGTATATATAGATTGCAGCTAGTAGCAGCTACACACGGTGCGATTGCTATGCCAATGTGGTTATAGTTGTTTTGTCTGGTCTGATTGAGATATGTGACGACTTGGAGCCTGGTAGGCCTATCCTGACATAAATATGTTCTCGCATAACCTGTGTGATTATCCTAAACTGTAGGGGATTTTATTTGCGGGCAATTTGCTTATGATGTTGTACCGATTGGTCCTTCGCAAGTGTTTACCGGTGGTCAGGATTTGGCAGATGCAATTCTCCTCTGGGCGCTTGCTTTTTTCTTATTTTTTTAATGCAGCATAACATATGCTACCAGCAGCCTTTGCTCGTCTTCAAAAGGCTGATGCTCAGTACCTCGTTTCATTTCGTACCCCCTTTACAGTCTGGCATTGTTTGTCTGGTAAACTTTGTTGATGTCAAGATAAGTGTTAAATTGCCAACACTGTTCGTTGTCCTGTGTGTATTAGTATAACACATCCCGAGCCAATACCCTGGTGTTTCCAACGCCGTTTTGCAAAACAAGCCAAAACACAAACTGTGGTTTTCAACTTTTATTGTTCGAATAGGATTTTCAACACCTGACAATACACTGTAGAGCATAATGTAATGCAGCGTTGAATGGATGAAAAGCTTACATAAGGGTACCCAGCACTTTTCAAACCACACTCAAGCTTATGGTTATTGTCCCCACCACTTCTAAAAACAAACTGACGCCCTTGCCCGCAATACCGTTATAAACAATACAGTCTATCAAAATATAAATTGTGAATTTTCTAGGTAAACCTATTTTTAATTCAGCCGAATTAACTTTCGCATGGAGGCAACAAAACAAGCGCTTGTTGTCTCAGACTGAAGGTGAACTCGTCGGTTCGTCTGCCCTACCCCGAGTCACATGACTCGGCGGTTTTATGAGGTTAAAGTCTGTGAGACAAGCCTTTTTTAACTGCCAGTGTTAACTCAAAGTTAAATATCAACCATAATAGCACATGTTATCTGGGCACACATTGCTCTTAATCACAGAATGCACAAATCACCACGAAATAATGAACATTTCTTGCTTTCCCGCGGAGCTCACTGTTTCCTGTCTCTTAAAGGTTGAACATATTTTAATGCTGCAAGGAAGAAAACACACAGCGAATATTAGGCAGCCTAGACAGTTCATGAATGTGCCCACGTTCAGGTTGAAACGTCAGGGAACTGCGTGTCTGTGGGGGCGGAGCCAGGTGTTAGGGGAGGAGCCAGGTGTTAAGGGCGGTGCCAAATGTAAGGGGAGGAGAGGAGAGAATGTCTTGCTCACGAAACAAAACTTAACATTCATAGAAACCAAAACCAACCGACGTGGAAGCAGTATTTGACTCTTTCAGGAGTCAAATAAAACGCAGTTTGGAACAAATTGTCTGACAGACAGAAAACATAACAAGGTGAGTAAAGCAGCACAAGATATGGAATTAGAAATATAAATTGCTCAACACATAAAACTTATCGTCTGTGTCTAGGAATGGCCTCTGCTAACACTTCCTGGTCTGAGGAGGACTTTTCATGTTCCATCTGTCTGGATGTGTTCAGCAGCCCAGTTACCACACCGTGTGGACACAACTTCTGCAGAACCTGTATTACAAAGTTCTGGGATGAACAAGTCAAGTACAAATGTCCTGTTTGCAACAAGATTTTCGACACAAAACCTGATCCACAGGTCAATACCCTCTTATCAGAGCTGGCTGTTCAGTTTAGAACAACCGTACGAGTAAAAGAGCAGCCTTGTTTTGAAACGGCAGAAGTTCCCTGTGACGTCTGTACTGGGACCCAGCAGAAGGCTGTGAAGTCCTGCCTAGTGTGTTTCACCTCTTACTGCCAAACCCACCTGGAGCCACATCAGAGAGTCACTCGCCTGCAGAAACATCGGCTGGTCGAGCCTATGGACCGTCTGGAAGACGGGATGTGTAAGAAACACGACCGACTTCTGGAGCTCTTCTGCCAGACTGAACAGGTGTGTGTGTGTCTGTTGTGCACAGAGACAGACCACAAGTCCCATCCTGTTGTACCTCTGAAGGAGGAATATGAAGTGAAGACGGCCCAGCTGGGGAAGGTAGAGGCTGAAGTTCCACAGATGATCCAGGAGAGGAAACAAAAGATTAAGGAGGTCAAAGACAGAGTAGAACTGAGCAACAAAGTTGCAGACAGAGAGATAGCCATTGGTGGGCAGGTCTTCACTGCTCTGATAGGCTGTGTTGAAAAGTGCCGGCATGAATTCAACCAAACGGTTCAAGAGGAACTGAAATCCACAGAGAAACAAGCTGAAGACCTCATCAAAGAGCTGGAGCAGGAAATAGAAGATCTGACCAATAGATGCTCAGAGGTGAAGCAGCTCTCACATACTAAAGACCACCTCCACTTCCTCCAGACCTTCAGATCCCTGAAGGATCCTCCACCCACCAGGGACTGGACCACGGTGGAGGTCCGTCCTCCGTCATACTTAGGGACCTTGAAGAGATCCCTGGATCAGCTGGAGGAGACACTGAACATGGAGATGAAGAAGCTGCATGATGCTGAACTGAAGAGGGTCCAGCAGTATGAAGTAGATGTGTCTCTGGATCCTGATACAGCTGCTCCTGGTCTCATCCTGTCTGAGGATGGGAAACAAGTACATGATGGAGGTGTGAGGAAGGTACTCCCAGACAACCCTAAGAGATTTACGCAGTCTATATTTGTTCTCACGAGGCAGAGCTTCTCCTCAGGGAGATTTTACTTTGAGGTCCAGGTTAAAGACAAGACTTATTGGTGGTTAGGAGTGGTCAGAGAGTCCATCGACAGAAGCGGTGCGACCACGAGGACCCCTGAGACGGGTTACTGGACTCTTCTCTACAACAAGGATGTATTGGTATTTAATGATAACCCTCCTGTCCGTCTCCCTCTGAGAGCTGAGCTCCAGAAGGTGGGGGTGTTTGTTGATTATGATGAGGGTGTGGTCTCCTTCTATGATGTGGAAGCCAGGGTTTATATCTACTCTGCTACTGGCTGCACCTTCAGTGAGCCTCTCTATCCATTCCTCTACCCAGGTCCCCGTGATTATGGAGGTAACAACTCTGCCCCCCTGATCATCTCACCTGTCAATCAAACAGACTAGGACCTTTGTTTGATAATAAACAAAGAAACAACCAAAACAACTAATGTCGTACTGCTGATATTTAACAAGGAGATGTTCTTTACGAATATAATCACAGTTGTTTAATCAACTCATTATAAATGCTTCGATTACCATCTATCTTATTCATGTTTCCTCCTGTTTTTCTATACGTTTAATGCAATTACATAGTTACAGTCGCAGTCATGTAGAATATTTTGACATGACTAATTTGTATAATAATGATCCTATAACCCCTTACTTAAAATGTCTATTTGTTTAACTTCAGAACACTTTTCTGATTTATTTTATTAAAAAGAAAAGGCAAACAAATGTAATGTGTAGGTCTACATTATCTTTTTGATTGATCATTTCACTGGAATAGGTACAATCCAGTCCCACAGTATTTTGCAGAAATACTTTCTCAGTGGGAGACAAAAAATAAATTAGTTTGTTGACAAAATCTACATTTTGATCATTTTGAGATTGCTAGAATGTTTAAAATCACTGCAAATTTGTAAACTTCTTTCATTTTTTATCCAGTAATTGATTTAATCTCCACCATACAACAACCCATCATATATAACACACCTAAACAAAGCTCACAGTGAATACATGTAAAGATTCTCCCAATGTGTGTGAGTACCGTGACTTTGACTTCTCAGCTCTCCTCTCCTCTCCATCCTCTTCTCTCTCCTCTCTCTTCTCCTCCTCTCTCTCTTCTCCTCCTCCTCTCTCTCTTCTCCTCCTCTCTCTCTTCTCATCCTCTCTCTTATCTCTGCTCTAGTCTGTAGCTCAGATTGTGTTCATTATTGTCGTACATTACATTACTTATGGTCTAAATAAGTCTCCAAGTGTGTCGTTAGTCGCCTTTCAGAAATAAAGGCACTCATAGGATCAAAGATACGTGCACAACTGTTAAGGATCTGTAATATTTGGTACTATTCTTTAGTCATTCTGTTCATGATGTACTTGTAAGTGACTATTATTCAGTTATATTTGTTGTTAAAGCATAATGGTAATAAACAACTCAGTCCAACCCACTGAATGTTGTGGTGTGTTCAGCCGGTGATTCATTCTGTTCCTTCAGCCTCAATCCTCCAAGCTGAGCAGATGTTCCTCCAGAGCTCTCTGTTGGTTCTCCTAGCAGCACACCTGGAAGGTCCTTCAGCCCCCTGGGTCCCAGCAGGTCTCTATGGGGTCCTGCCCCCTGACGTGGGCCCAGTCTTCAGTCCCTCCCTCCGCCTCTTCCTCACCTCACTGGTGGCGTGGTGGACCAGCTCAGACCTCTGGAGACATTGCCTCCCCACACGTCAACAAAAACGGAATATTTAGAATTATGATTAATAAAGTAAGTATATGATCGAATGGTTACGCTGATGACAGCTCATGGAACATATATATAGTTTGAAGTGTGTGTGTGTGTGTGTGTGTGTGTGTGTGTGTGTGTGTGTGTGTGTGTGTGTGTGTGTGTGTGTGTGTGTGTGTGTGTGTGTGTGTGTGTGTGTGAGCGGCTGTGTGTGTGTGTGTGTGTGTGTGTAGTGGTGAGGGTGTTCAACTCCCTGTTGAAAGGTACTGTGTTTGATCCCCAATGTCTGCAGCCTGTATTATCCGATAGAGCAAGATGCCCCCTAACTCTCCCTGATCCATTACCACATATATCCTTAAACACTGTCTAACCCCTCCCTGCTCCTTTACCACATATATCCTTAAACACTGTCTAACCCCTCCCTGATCCATTACCACATATATCCTTAAACACTGTCTAACCCCTCCCTGTTCCATTACCACATATATCCTTAAACACTGTCTAACCCCTCCCTGATCCATTACCACATATATCCTTAAACACTGTCTAACCCAAGTTTTTTTTACGAGGGCAGGCGGTCGGTCTTCCCAACGTGTCGCTGCTCCCCGCGATCCCCTCCATACTGTAATAAACAATACAGTCTATCAACTTATGAATTGTGTACTTTCAAGGTAAACTTTTTAATTCAGCCGAATTAACTTTCGCATGGAGGCAACAAAACAAGTGCTTGTTGTCTGACTGAAGGTGAACTCGTCGGTCTGGTTCGTCTGCACTACCCTGAGTCACATGACTCGGGGGTTAATAGCACAACCATAATAGCACATGTTATCTGGGCAGTGGGCACACATTGAGAGGGTTGTTTTATAAAGAATGGTGAAAATATCAGCCACAGTCAAAATCAAGTCAAATGTAATTGCATAGCTCTTGATCACAGTTTGGCACAAATCACTACGAAATAGTCAACCTTTCTAGTTTTCCCAGGATATTTCCTGTCTTTTAAAGGTTGAACATATTTTAATGCTGCAAAGAAGAGAACACACAGCGTATGTGAGTTAGCCTAGACAGTTCATGATGATTAGGCCCACATTCAGGTTGAGACGTCAGAAACCGTGTGTCCGTGGGGGCGGAGCCAGGGATTAGGGGCGGAGCCAAGTGTAAGGGGAGGAGTGGAGAGGATGTCTTGTTCAGGTAACGAAACTTAACATTCATAGCAACCAAAGCCAACAGACGTGAAAGAAGTTCTCTCTTTCAGGAGGAAAATAAAACGCATTTTGGAACAAATTGTCTGACAGGCGGAGAAACACAACAAGGTGAGTAAAGCAGCACAAGATAAGGAATAGATGGAATTAGAAATATAAAATTGCTTGATACATAAACCTTATCGTCTGTGTCTAGGGATGGCCTCTGCTAACACTTCCTGGTCTGAGGAGGACTTTTCATGTTCCATCTGTCTGGATGTGTTCAGCAGCCCGGTTACCACACCATGTGGACACAACTTCTGCAGAACCTGTATTACAAAGTTCTGGGATGAACAAGTCAAGTACAAATGCCCTGTTTGCAACAAGATTTTTGACACAAAACCTGATCCACCGGTCAATACCCTCTTATCACAGCTGGCTGCTCAGTTTAGAACAACCGTACGAGTTAAAGAGCAGCCTTGTGTTGAACCAGCAGAAGTTCCCTGTGACGTCTGTACTGGGACCAAGCAGAAGGCCGTGAAGTCCTGCCTAGAGTGCTTTATGTCTTTCTGCCAAACCCACCTGGAGCCACATCAGAGAGTCACAGTCCTGAAGGGACATCGGCTGGTCGAGCCTATGGACCGTCTGGAAGACAGGATGTGTAAGAAACACAACCAACTTCTGGAGCTCTTCTGCCAGACTGAACAGGTGTGTGTGTGTCTGTTGTGCACAGTGACAGACCACAAGTCCCATCCTGTTGTACCTCTGAAGGAGGAATATGAAGTGAAGACGGCCCAGCTGGGGAAGATAGAGGCTGAAGTTCCGCAGATGATCCAGGAGAGGAAACAAAAGATTAAGGAGATCAAAGACAGAGTAGAACTGAGCAACAAAGATGCAGACGGAGAGATAGCCATTGGTGGGCAGGTCTTCACTGCTCTGATAGGCTGCGTTGAAAAGTGCCGCGATGAATTCAACCAAACGGTTCAAGAGAAACTGAAATCCACAGAGAAACAAGCTGAAGACCTCATCAAAGAGCTGGAGCAGGAAATAGAAGATCTGACCAATAGATGCTCAGAGTTGAAGCAGCTCTCACACACTAAAGACCACCTCCACTTCCTCCAGACCTTCAGATCCCTGAAGGACCCTCCACCCACCAGGGACTGGACCACGGTGGAGGTCCGTCCTCCGTCATACGTAGTGACCTTGAGGAGATCCCTTGATCAGCTGAAGAAGACACTGAACATGGAGATGAAGAAGCTGCGTGATGATGCTGAACTGAAGAGGGTCCAGCCGTATGAAGTTGATGTGACTCTGGATCCTGATACAGCTAATGGCTGGCTCATCCTGTCTGAGGATGGAAAACGAGTACATGAAGGACGTGTGAAGAAAGTACTCCCAGACAACCCTAAGAGATTTACAAATTATAGATGTGTTCTCACGAGGCAGAGCTTCTCCTCAGGGAGATTTTACTTTGAGGTACAGGTTAAAGACAAGACTTCATGGTGGTTAGGAGTGGTCAGAGAGTCCATCGACAGAAAAGGTATGACCCGGTGGACCCCTGAGACGGGTTACTGGACTCTTCACTACTACAAGGATGTGTTGGTATTTAGAGGTAAGCCTTCTGTCCGTCTCCCTCTGAGAGCTGATCTCCAGAAGGTGGGGGTGTTTGTTGATTATGATGAGGGTCTGGTCTCCTTCTATGATGTAGAAGCCAGGGTTCATATCTACTCTGCTACTGGCTGCACCTTCAGTGAGCCTCTCTATCCAATCCTCTACCCAGGCCGCCATGATTATGGAGGTAACAACTCTGCCCCCCTGATCATCTCACCTGTCAATCAAACAGACTAGGACCTTTGTTTGATAATAAAACAAAGAAACAACCAAAACAACTAATGTTGTTTACTGAATTAGAATCTCTACTATGTGAGGTCTGAGAGAACTGCTTTAATGTCGTACTGCTGACATTTAACGAGGAGATGTTCTTTAAGAACATGATCACAGTTGTTGAATTCAACCCATTATGAATGGTTAAATTACACATTATATTTTTGTTTCCAGATCTTTTTACACATTTAATGCTATAAAGTTGTTAACAGTTGCAGTTATATAGAACATAAGAGGACTAACATGTTAAGAGGACTAATCTGTACAAAATAATAATTGTAGTTTTTTAGCATTGCTATCCGTTTTAATTTCTGAATAGTGAATGACAAAAAAACACAATGTCCTTACACGTTCATTAATTTTTTAATGTGTAGGCCTACCTATGTTATCTAAAATAGATACTTTCCAGTCTAATAGTGTTCAGTAGAATCACTGTTCAGTAGAAAAAATAAATGTGTTTGTTGACTAGAACCTTCATTTTGATAATTTCGAGATTGGTTGAACGTTTTATATCAAGAATTGTAAAAGTTGGTAGTTGATGAACCAGTAAAACGTAATCTCCGCCATACAACCCTTCATGGATTACACACTTAAAGAAGGTCACAGTGACTACATGTAAAGATTCTTCCCATGTGTGTGAGTACCGTGACTTTGTCTTGTCTGCTCTCCTCTCTTCTCTTCTCGTCTCCATCCTCACCTCTCCTCTCTTCTCTTCCTCCTCTCTCTTCTCCCCCTCCTCTCTTATCTTTGCTCTCCTCTCTAGCTCATCTAGGATTGTGTTCATTATTGTCGTACAATACGCATTAAGTGTGTTCACAGGTCAAAAGTCACCCAATTTAGATGAATCTAAAATAGATGTTGTACAACTGAACTCCCACTGGGTGAGTTCGGCTGTAGTGAATCACTATGGTGACGGTGACGCTCCCGCTCGTGCGGAGTCCTCCTCCCCATAACCACGCCCACTGACTGCCTGGACGATGCGAGGAGCGGGAGAGAGACCCCGAAGCTGTTGGCACGAGAGCCGTGGACCTCGATACCTATGAGCGGCCAGCAGCATTGGAATGAACAACCCCAGCCATCACACGTTTGATTATGTGTGTCAACTTCTCCCTGATGGTCTGAATAAGTCGCAAAGTGTGTCGTTAGCCCCCTTTTAAATAAAGTCGCAAAGAGAGTCAATGATACGTGAACAACTGTTAATGATCTGTAATGTTTGATACTATTATTTTATTCATTCCGTTTATAGTGCACTTGTACTTTTATTCGTTATTAAAGCATAATACTAATAAACAACTCAGTCGAACCAAAATAATGTTCTCGTGTATTCAGCCGACTAACTATCCTGCATTCTAGCCTTTAGTACTTGCTGTCCTCAGACTAGCTTGGTAAAATAGTGTTGCTGTGAATATGTGAATGGCATCTTCACTGTGTTAAACCATATTTTAATAGATGCACATTTTCCTGTCTGGCTGTTAGCCCTGTAATAGTCTACAGCTTTGGCTCATAGGTTAATTGAGCCACACACATTCTGGTGCTCCTTAAGAGGGCCAGAGTTCTTGACTGGAGGGAGGCTTGAGTTGTGCAAGTGAATCGACTGTTGTGCTATTGTTTGTTTTAAGTAAGAATATGTTTTTCACCAACAACATTGTGCATCAAGTTTATTTAAATTGATACCGGTGAGACACGTTATCGAAAGATGTGAGTAAATTAATTTCTATGCTTTATTTAGACAATATGATATTCAAGCTCATGTAAATACCTTATACTAGGACCTTTGTTTGATAATAAAACAAAGAAACATCCAAAACAACTAATGTTGTTTACTGAATTAGAATCTCTACTATGTGAGGTCTGAGAGAACTGCTTTAATGTCGTACTGCTGACATTTAAAGAGGAGATGTTCTTTGAGAACATAATCACAGTTGTTGAATCAACTCATTATAAATGGTTAGATTACAATATATCTTATCCATTTTTTCTCCTGAGTTTTTATGCGTTTAATGCTATAACATAGTTACTGTTGCAGTCATGTAGAATATTTTTAGATGATTCATTTGTATAATAATGACCTCATAACCCCTTTCTTAAAATGTCTATTGGTTTATCTTCTGAACACTTGATTTATTTTATTAAAAAGAAAAGGCAAAAAATGTAATGTGTGGGTCGACATTATCATTTCAATTGATCATTTCACTGGAATAGGTACATTCCAGTCCAATAGTGTTTTGTATAAATAATTTCTCAGTGCGATACAAATATTAAATTAAGTTTGTTGACAATATCCTTATTTTGATCAATTTGAGATTGATGGAATGTTTAAAATCATTTAAATAAATTTAAACATCTTCATTTTTTAACCAGTAATTGACTTAATCTCCACCATGCAACAACCCTTTATGTGTTACACACTTAAACAAAGCTCACAGTGGCAGCATGTAAAGATTCTCCCAATGTGTGTGAGTACCGTGACTTTGTCTTGTCAGCTCTCCTCTCCTCTCCATCCTCTTCTCTCTCCATCCTCTTCTCTCTCCATCCTCTTCTCTCTCTTCTCCTCCTCCTCTCTCTCTTCTCATTCTCTCTCTTATCTCTGCTCTAGTCTGTAACTCAGATTGTCTTTATTATTGTCGTACATTACATTACTTATGGTCTAAATAAGTCTCCCAGTGTGTCGTTAGTCGCCTTTCAGAAATAAAGGCACTCATAGGATCAAAGATACGTGCACAACTGTTAACGATCTGTAATATTTGGTACTATTCTTTAGTCATTCTGTCTATGCTGTACTTGTAAGTGATTATTTTTCAGTTATACTTGTTGTTAAAGCATAATGGTAATAAACAACTCAGTCTAACCCACTGAATGTTGTGGTGTGTTCAGCCGGTGATTCATTCTGTTGCTTCAGTCTCAATCCTCCAAGCTGAGCAGATGTTCCTCCAGAGCTCTCTGTTGGTTCTCCTAGCAGCACACCTGGAAGGTCCTCCAGCCCCCTGGGTCCCAGCAGGTCTCTATGGGGTCCTGCCCCCTGACGTGGGCCCAGTCTTCAGTCCCTCCCTCCGCCTCTTCCTCACCTCACTGGTGGCGTGGTGGACCAGCTCAGACCTCTGGAGACATTGCCTCCCCACAAGTCAACAAAAACGGAATATTTAGAATTATGATTAATAAGGTACGTATATGATCGAATGGTTACGCTGATGACAGCTCATGGAACATATATATAGTTTGAAGTGAGGTGTGTGTGTGTGTGTGTGTGTGTGTGTGTGTGTGTGTGTGTGTGTGTGTGTGTGTGTGTGTGTGTGTGTGTGTGTGTGTGTGTGTGTGTGTGTGGTGAGAGGGTTCAACTCCCAGTTGAAAGGTATTGTGTTTGATCCCCAATGTCTGCAGCCTGTATTATCCGATAGAGCAAGATGCCCCCTAACCCTTCCTGATCCATTACCACATATATCCTTAAACACTGTCTAACCCCTCCCTGATCCATTACCACATATATCCTTAAACACTGTCTAACCCCTCCCTGATCCATTACCACATATATCCTTAAACACTGTCTAACCCCTCCCTGCTCCTTGTAATTTGTATCCACATATCCAACACAGGGAGGGTTTTTAGTTATGAGGGCAGGCGGTCGGTCTTCCCTACGTGTCGCTGATCCTCGCGATCCCCTCCATACTGTTATAAACAATACAGTCTATCAACTTATAAATTGTGAATTTTCTAGGTAAACCTTTTTCTAATTCAGCAGAATTAACTGCCGCATGGAGGCAACAAAACAAGTGCTTGTTGTCTGACTGAAGGAGAACTCGTCGGTCTGGTTCGTCTGCCCTACCCCGAGTCACATGACTCGGCGGTTAATAGCACAACCATAGTAGCACATGTTATCTGGGCGCACCTATTGAGAGAGGGGTGTTTTATAAAGAATGTGGTGAAAATATCAGCCACAGTCAAAATCAAGTCAAATGTAATTGCATAGCTCTTGATCCCAGTTTGGCACAAATCACTACGAAATAATCAACCTTTCTAGTTTTCCCGGGGTATTTCCTGTCTTTTAAAGGTTGAACATATTTTAATGCTGCAAAGAAGAGAACACACAGCGAATATGAGTTAGCCTCCTAGACAGTTCATGATGATTAGGCCCACAGTCAGGTTGAGACGTCAGGAACCGTGTGTCCGTTGGGGCGGAGCCAAGTGTTAGGGGCGGAGCCAAGTGTTAGGGGTGGAGCCAAGTGTAAGGGGAGGAGTGGAGAGGATGTCTTGTTCAGGAAACGAAACTTAACATTCATAGAAACCAAAGCCAACCGACGTGAAAGAAGTTCTCTCTTTCAGGAGGAAAATAAAACGCATTTTGGAACAAATTGTCTGACAGGCGGAGAAACACAACAAGGTGAGTAAAAGCAGCACAAGATAAGGAATTGATGGAATTAGAAATATAAAGTTGCTCAATACATAAACCTTATCGTCTGTGTCTAGGGATGGCCTCTGCTAACACTTCCTGGTCTGAGGAGGACTTTTCATGTTCCATCTGTCTCGATGTGTTCAGCAGCCCGGTTACCACACCGTGTGGACACAACTTCTGCAGAACCTGTATTACAGAGTTCTGGGATGAACAAGTCAAGTACAAATGCCCTGTTTGCAACAAGATTTTCGACACAAATCCTGATCCACAGGTCAATACCCTCTTATCAGAGCTGGCTAATCAGTTTAGAAGAACTCTACGAGTTAAAGAGCAGCCTTGTGTTGAACCAGCAGAAGTTCCCTGTGACGTCTGTACTGGGACCCAGCAAAAGGCTGTGAAGTCCTGCCTAGTGTGTTTTATGTCTTTCTGCCAAACCCACCTGGAGCCACATCAGAGATTCGCAGTCCTGAAGAAACATCGGCTGGTCGAGCCTATGGACCGTCTGGAAGACAGGATGTGTAAGAAACATGACCAACTTCTGGAGCTCTTCTGCCCGACTGAACAGGTGTGTGTGTGTCTGTTCTGCACAGAGACAGACCACAAGTCCCATCCTGTTGTACCTCTGATGGAGGAATATGAAGTGAAGACGGCCCAGCTGGGGAAGATAGAGGCTGAAGTTCCGCAGATGATCCAGGAGAGGAAACAAAAGATTAATGAGATCAAAGACAGAGTAGAACTGAGCAACAAAGTTGCAGACAGAGAGATAGCCATTGGTAGGCAGGTCTTCACTGCTCTGATAGGCTGTGTTGAAAAGTGCCGGGATGAATTCAACCAAACGGTTCAAGAGGAACTGAAATCCACAGAGAAACAAGCTGAAGACCTCATCAAAGAGCTGGAGCAGGAAATAGAAGATCTGACCAATAGATGCTCAGAGGTGAAGCAGCTCTCACACACTAAAGACCACCTCCACTTCCTCCAGACCTTCAGATCCCTGAAGGATCCCCCACCCACCAGGGACTGGACCACGGTGGAGGTCCGTCCTCTGTCATACGTAGGGACCTTGAGGAGATCACTGGATCAGCTGGAGGAGACACTGAACATGGAGATGAAGAAGCTGTGTGATGATGCTGAACTGAAGAGGGTCCAGCAGTATGAAGTAGATGTGACTCTGGATCCTGATACAGCTCATCCCCAGCTCATCCTGTCTGAGGATGGGAAACAAGTACATGATGGAGGTGTGAGGAAGGTACTCCCAGACAACCGATTTAGACAGTATACCGATGTCCTCACGTGGCAGAGCTTCTCCTCAGGGAGATTTTACTTTGAGGTACAGGTTAAAGACAAGACTTATTGGTGGTTAGGAGTGGGCAAAGAGTCCATCGACAGAATAGGTGGGAGCAAGAGGACCCCTGAGACGGGTTACTGGACTCTTTACTACTACAAGGATGGGTTTGTATTTAATAATAACCCTCCTGTCCGTCTCCCTCTGAGAGCTGAGCTCCAGAAGGTGGGGTTGTTTGTTGATTATGATGAGGGTGTGGTCTCCTTTTATGATGTGGAAGCCAGGGTTCATATCTACTCTGCTACTGGCTGCACCTTCAGTCAGCCCCTCTATCCATTCCTCTACCCAGGTCCCCGTGATTATGGAGGTAACAACTCTGCCCCCCTGATCATCTCACCTGTCAATCAAACAGACTAGGACCTTTGTTTGATAATGAAACAAAGAACCAACCAAAACAACTAATGTTGTTTACTGAATTAGAATCTCTACTATGTGAGATCTGAGAGAACTGCTTTAATGTCGTACTGCTGACATTTAATGAGATGTTCTTTAAGAACATAATCACAGTTGTTGAATCAACTCGTTGTAAATCGTTAGATTACAATATATCTTATTCATGTTTCCTCCTGATTTTTTTATACGTTTAATGCTATTACATAGTTACAGTCGCAGTCATGTAGAATATTTTGACTTGATTAATTTGCATAATAATGATCCTATAACCCCTTACTTAAAATGTCTATTGGTTTAACTTCTGAACACTTTTCTGATTTCTTTTATTAAAAAGAAAAGGCAAAAAAATTTAATGTGTGGGCCTACACTATCTTTTTAATTGATCTTTTCACTGGAATAGGTAGAATCCAGTCCCACAGTGTTTTGTAGAAATACTTTCTCAGTGGGAGTCAAAAAATGTATTAGTTTGTTGACAAAATCTACATTTTGATCATTTTGAGATTGCTGGAATGTTTAAAATCACTGCAAATTTGTAAACTTCTTTCATTTTTTAACCAGTAATTCACTTAATCTCCACCATACAACAACCCTTCATACATTACACACTTAAACAAAGCTCACAGTGGCTACATGTAAAGATTCTCACCATGTGTGTGAGTACCGTGACTTTGTCTTGTCAGCTTTCCTCTCCTCTCCATCCTCTTCTCTCTCCATCCTCTTCTCTCTCCATCCTCTCTCTCTTATCTCTGCTCTAGTCTGTAGCTCAGATTGTGTTCATTATTGTCGTACATTACATTACTTATGGTCTAAATAAGTCTCCAAGTGTGTCGTTAGTCGCCTTTTAGAAATAAAGGCACTCATAGGATCAAAGATACGTGCACAACTGTTAACGATCTGTAATATTTGGTACTATTCTTTAGTCATTCTGTCTATGATGTACTTGTAAGTGACTATTGTTCAGTTATATTTGTTGTTAAAGCATAATGGTAATAAACAACTCAGTCCAACCCACTGAATGTTGTGGTGTGTTCAGCCGGTGATTCATTCTGTTCCTTCAGTCTCAATCCTCCAAGCTGAGCAGATGTTCCTCCAGAGCTCTCTGTTGGTTATCCTAGCAGCACACCTGGAAGGTCCTTCAGCCCCCTGGGTCCCAGCAGGTCTCTATGGGGTCCTGCCCCCTGACGTGGGCCCAGTCTTCAGTCCCTCCCTCCGCCTCTTCCTCACCTCACTGGTGGCGTGGTGGACCAGCTCAGACCTCTGGAGACATTGCCTCCCCACAGGTCAACAAAAACAGAATATTTTGAATTATGATTAATAAACGACGTATATGATCGAATGGTTACGTTGATGACAGCTCATGGAACATATATATAGTTTGAAGTGAGGTGTGTGTGTGTGTGTGTGTGTGTGTGTGTGTGTGTGTGTGTGTGTGTGTGTGTGTGTGTGTGTGTGTGTGTGTGTGTGTGTGTGTGTGTGTGTGTGTGTGTGGTGAGAGAGTTCAACTCCCAGTTGAAAGGCACTGTGTTTGATCCCCAATGTCTGCAGCCTGTATTATCCGATAGAGCAAGATGCCCCCTAACCCTCCCTGATCCATTACCACATATATCCTTAAACACTGTCTAACCCCTCCCTGATCCATTACCACATATATCCTTAAACACCGTCTAACCCCTCCCTGATCCATTACCACATATATCCTTAAACACTGTCTAACCCCTCCCTGATCCATTACCACATATATCCTTAAACACCGTCTAACCCCTCCCTGATCCATTACCACATATATCCTTAAACACTGTCTAACCCCTCCCTGATCCATTACCATATATATCCTTAAACACTGTCTAACCCCTCCCTGCTCCATTACCACATATATCCTTAAACACTGTCTAACCCCTCCCTGCTCCTTGTAATTTGGATACAGATGTCCAACACAGGGAGGGTGTTTACTCATGAGGGCGGGCGGTCGGTCTACAGACCCAACAAATAATAAAAAAATGCCACATTTAAAACCCTCGAAATTAATCAGAGGGACACCTGTTGAAGCAGAATAAGGCTGAATTTGAATTTGTATTTATTTGTCTCTTCATATTATGACTTCATTATCATTAAAGGCCCACTATGCAACTTTTTTAGCCAAAATTACATTAAGTATGCAGGTTGAGAGTTATGCTGATGGTTCTGCATCCATTTCTGGGTAGATTGGTGGGTGTGTCATTTACCCATGTCGCCTCTCCAGTGAAAAAGCGCATATGCAACTTGCTCTGTTCGGACCGACACAATCCGGATGTGACGCAACGGAAGTATCCTCGAAAATGTAGTCAGATTGTAGTTTCGAAAATGCTTTACGGCACAGACACACACCCAAACATGGCACCGGCTAGATATAAACAGCCAGTTGCGAGGCAATTGTTACATTCATCATGGATCAATCGACTAATGGTACGGCCACACCAACCGCGTTACTCGCGTTGGATAACGCGAGTAACGCGCCTAACCTGACGCTTGATCATTGTGTGTCACAAAAATGGTTCAACGCGCCCAACGCGCCTGTGGCTGCGCTAGAGTCCGAGGTAGGAAACCCAAACGCCGCCGTGTTTGGGTGCATGATAGAGTTTAGATCGGGTTAGATTAAATAATCTCGGATATAAATAACGATCTCATCTCATCGTCATCCGTTTACCCGGGGTCGGGTCGCGGGGGGAGCAGCTCAAGCAGGGGGCTCCAGACTTCCCTTTCCCGGGCCACATTGACCAGTTCTGACGGGGGGATCCCGAGGCATTCCCAGGCCAGTGTTGAGATATAATCTATCCACCTAGTCCAGGGTCTTCCCCGAGGTCTCCACCTATTCCAGGGTCTTCCCCGAGGTCTCTTCCCCACTGGACGTGTTGTATCGTGGACCAACGGACTCCAGTAAGGGTTTCACTCCGTCTATACGAACAAGTGTGCGCCTGCAGCCAGAGGGGGCGCCAAAATACCTATTCCCCACACAATATTATGTCGTACTTCATTGATAACCGCTGCGCAGCGCATTTTTTTTTTATACTGCTCGTGGCGCCCCCCATTTGATTTGCCGCCCCCCACAAATATGCCGCCCCGGGCGTCTGCCCGGGTCGCCCGTGCCTAAAACCGCCACTGATAGGAACGAAGATCGACCGGTAGATCGAGAGCTTTGCCTTGCGGCTCAGCTCTCTTTTCGTAACAACGGTGCGGTAAAGCGAACGCAATACCGCCCCCGCTGCTCCGATTCTCCGGCCAATCTCACGCTCCATAGTACCCTCACTCGAGAACAAGACCCCGAGGTACTTGAACTCCTTCACTTGGGCTAAGGACTCATAAATAACGATAATCGGGTTAAATAACTTCACATGGTGTGTCTGGTGTGTTTCCAGCATTCGTAGTGTTGATCAGCAGAGAAATAGTCCGCCAAGACGTTGAGGTTGCTTAGCAACCAGAGACTCTGTCCATGCAAGTGAATGGAGCGTTCACTCTTCGTCATAACTATCAAACCAAACATCCTTCACATTCACCGAGCGAACATTATGAAAGTAAAATGCACATTTCTCGCTAAAAATGTTTCCATAAACGCATTTAATGGCGTAACTATGTTACTATTTCCACCCCCAGAATAAAGAAAGATGTCGGCCGTATGCTTCTGTGCAAGGGTCACTACTCTCTGTCGGTGATGTCGGGTCAAGCTCCACGCTGATTGGCTATCGTGGCTAAGCGTCACGCGTTGGAGCGTTGAAAGTTCTGAACTCCGGGCGTTGGTGCTTTACGGCACAGACCCCCAAACGCGGAACCGGCTCGATATAAACACAAGTAACTAAGGGATTGTTATATTCATCATAGATCAGCCGACTAAAAAGAGACAGAGAAACCCAATGTCGGAGGAACAGAAGAAGAGAAAAGGGAGACTGACCGACAGAGAGGCCAGACACGAGTAAACGTTGAGCAGGCTTTTCAGGAATAGCGTGAACTGAAAGAAAAAGACTGCAAATCAGACGCCGACTCGGCCGTGTTGCTTTTGAAATTGAAAGTACCTTTGGGTGAACTTTGTCTTCGTGGTATTCTTGATGTTGATAGTCTCTGTACAAATGTGTTTGCTCAACCATTTTGTTGTGAGCCCTGTAAAAATTGTTTTCTCGACCGTTTTGTTGTGAGCCCTGTATGTTTCTAGCTTGCTTGGTTGCAACCATATAAACACCTTTGTTTCCATTGGTGTTTTGCTGTTCGTCCGTCTCGTCCCCCAGATACATACTGAATCCCCGAATCCAGGTTCTTGTTTATTTAGATTATTATGTTGGCCAAACCTCTTACACTGATTGTTCTGTTCAACCTAAGATATAACAATTATAATCTAGGATATACATTCTCCCCGTCAACTATAAAAAAGGATGGATTTATGTTTATTGCAATACAAATACACCTTTTTAAAAATGTATAACCTTGCCTACACTTTATGAACATCTACTTCGGACATGGCTCCACGCATTCGCCGGCTTCTTTGAAAACAAATGCACATGGCTCGCGTAGAAGTGCATGGGGAAGGGTCGTCAACGAGTTGTTACGACAGTGTTGTGAAATATCTACTACGAAGCTGTAGGGGGCGCTGTGTAGAGAAATGTGCGTGCCAAAACCAAGAAAACAGCCAAGAAATGCCCGAAGTTGCATAGTGGGCCTTTAATATCATGCATTTCGATTCCTCCACACAGTTACTCAGGACTTCAATATAACTAATGAAGAGGTACTGTCGTGTTTCAAACACTATTTAGTTCTAAACTGTTTAAGCAGAAAACTGGAGGCGCACACGGCAGACTTATGACTCAATGTCGTATCCTTTATTATAATCCAGATAACAACCAGCGCGTAGCGACCCAGGCCGAGCACCAAGGACTCCCCCTGGTGGCCATTCTGCATAATATACTTCTACAAACCACCGATAGAAGCCCTCCACCTAATACACACCGATCACATTGAACCTGCTAACTGGTAAAAACTACTGGTTAACATTCTGTGTTGGGAACAGCACAAGAATAATTGTATCAGAGGGGGGGGGGGGGGGGGGGGGTTATTTCATCAATGAATTTGTGAATAAAGTTCTCCACTTGCAGAGAGCGAAAGAACTTGTCCCCGCGTGTCAATGCTCCTCGCGATCCCCAGAATACTGTTATAAACAATACAGTCTATCAACTTATGAATTGTGTATTTTCAAGGTAAACCTTTTTTAAATTCAGCCGAATTAACTTTCGCAACAAAACAAGTGCTTGTTGTCTCTGACTGAAGGTGAACTCGTCTGTCTGGTTCGTCTGCCCTACCCCGAGTCACATGACTCGGCGGTTAATAGCGCAAACATGACAGCACATGTTATCTGGGCGCACCTATTGAGAGGGTTGTTTTATAAAGAGAGTGGTGAAAATATCAGCCACCATTGAACTCGAGTCAAATATATTTGCATAGGCCTAGTTGTTAATCACAGTTAAGTACAAATCACTAACATATAAACATTTCTTGTTTTCCCGGGATCCCTGTTTCCTGTCTTTTAATGGTTGAACATATTTTAATGCTGCAAAGAAGAGAACACAGTGAATATGAGGTAGCCTAGAGACAGTTCATGAATGTGCCCACGTTCAGGTTGAGACGTCAGGGTGGGGGCGGAGCCAGGGTTAGGGGAGGAGCCATGTATTAGGGGCTACCCAAATGTAAGGCGAGGGGAGGAGAGGATGTCTTCGGGAAACGAAACTTAACATTCATAGAAACCAAAACCAACCGACGTGGAAGCAGTTCTCTCTTGCAGGAGAAAAACAAAACGCATTTTGGAACAAATTGTCAGAAACCACAACAAGGTGAGTAAAGCAGCACAAGATAAGGAATTGATGGAATTAGAAATATAAAACTGCTCAATACATAAACCTTATCGTCTGTGTCTAGGGATGGCCTCTGCTAACACTCCCTGGTCTGAGGAGGACTTTTCATGTTCCATCTGTCTGGATGTGTTCAGCAGCCCGGTTACCACACCATGTGGACACAACTTCTGCAGAACCTGTGTTACAAAGTTCTGGGATGAACAAGTCAAGTACAAATGTCCTGTTTGCAACAAGATTTTCGACAAAAAACCTGATCCACCGGTCAATACCCTCTTATCACAGCTGGCTGCTCAGTTTAGAACAACCGTACGAGTTAAAGAGCAGCCTTGTGTTGAACCAGCAGAAGTTCCCTGTGACGTCTGTACTGGGACCCAGCTGAAAGCCATGAAGTCCTGCCTAGTGTGTTTTATGTCTTTCTGCCAAACCCACCTGGAGCCACATCAGAGATTCGCAGTCCTGAAGGGACATCGGCTGGTCGAGCCTATGGACCGTCTGGAAGACAGGATGTGTAAGAAACACAACCGACTTCTGGAGCTCTTCTGCCCGACTGAACAGGTGTGTGTGTGTCAGTTCTGCACAGAGTCAGACCACAAGTCCCATCCTGTTGTACCTCTGAAGGAGGAATATGAAGTGAAGACGGCCCAGCTGGGGAAGATAGAGGCTGACGTTCCGCAGATGATCCAGGAGAGAAAACAAAAGATTAAGGAGATCAAAGACAGAGTAGAACTGAGCAACAGAGTTGCAGACATAGAGATAGCCATTGGTGGGCAGGTCTTCACTGCTCTGATAGGCTGTGTTGAAAAGTGCCGGGATGAATTCAACCAAACTGTTCAAGAGGAACTGAAATCCACAGAGAAACAAGCTGAAGACCTCATCAAAGAGCTGGAGCAGGAAATAGAAGATCTGACCAATAGATGCTCAGAGGTGAAGCAGCTCTCACACACTAAAGACCACCTCCACTTCCTCCAGACCTTCAGATCCCTGAAGGATCCTCCACCCACCAGGGACTGGAACACGGTGGAGGTCTGTCCTCCGTCATACGTAGGGACCTTGAGGAGATCCCTGGATCAGCTGGAGGAGACTCTGAACATGGAGATGAAGAAGCTGCGTGATGATGCTGTACTGAAGAGGGTCCAGCAGAATGAAGTAGATGTGACTCTGGATCCTGATACAGCTAATCGCTGGCTCATCCTGTCTGAGGATGGGAAGCAAGTACATCATGGATGTGTGGCGAAGGTACTCCCACACAACCCTAAGAGATTTACAAATTTTGTATGTGTCCTCACAAATCAGAGCTTCTCTTCAGGGAGATTTTACTTTGAGGTACAGTTTAAAGACAAGACTTATTGGTGGTTAGGAGTGGTCAGAGAGTCCATCGACAGAAAAGGTGGGACCATGAGGACCCCTGAGACGGGTTACTGGACTCTTCACTACAACAAGGATGTGTTGTTCTTTCGTGATGACCCTGCTGTCTGTCTACCTCTGAGAGCTGGGCTCCAGAAGGTGGGGTTGTTTGTTGATTATGATGAGGGTGTGGTCTCCTTCTATGATGTGGAAGCCAGGGTTCATATCTACTCTGCTACTGGCTGCACCTTCAGTGAGCCTCTCTATCCAATCCTCAACCCAGGTCCCCGTGATTATGGAGGTAACAACTCTGCCCCCCTGATCATCTCACCTGTCAATCAAACAGACTAGGACCTTTGTTTGATAATAAAACAAAGAAACAACCAAAACAACTAATGTTGTTTACTGAATTAGAATCTCTACTATGTGAGGTCTGAGAGAACTGCTTTAATCTCGTACTGCTGACATTTAACGAGGAGATGTTAACGAGGAGTTGTTGAATCAACCCATTATGAATGGTTAAATTACACAATATATTTTGTCTGTTTTGTTTCCAGATCTTTATACACATTTAACGCTATAAAGTTGTTAACAGTTGCAGTTATATAGAACATAAGAGGTCTAACATGTTGAGAGGAATAATTTGTACATAATAATATAAAATTTTAGTTTTTTAACATTATTAAATGCTTTAACTTCTGAATAGTGAATGACAAAAAAACGCAATGTCCTTACACGTTTTTTTTTTTTTTTTTTTAATGTGTAGGCCTAAATACGTTATCTAAAATAGATATATTCCAGTCTAATAGTGTCCAGTAGAATCACTGTCTCAGGGTAATACAAAAATGAATGTGTTTGTTGCCTCAAACCTTTATTTTGATAATTTCGAGATTGATGGAACGTTTTATATCAGTAAAGAATTTTAAAAGTTGGTAGTTGATGAACCAGCAAAACTTAATCTCCACCATACAACCCTTCATGTATTGCACACTTAAAGAAGGTCACAGTGACTACATGTAAAGATTCTCCCCATGTGTGTGAGTACCGTGACTTTGTCTTGTCTGCTCTCCTCTCCTCTCTTCTCTTCCTCCTCTCTCTTCTCCTCCTCCTCTCTTACCCCTGCTCTCCTCTCTAGCTCATCTTGGATTGTGTTCATTATTGTCTTTCATTACGCATTAAGTGTGTTCACATGTCAAAAGTAACCCCATTTAGATGAATCTAAAATAGATGTTGTACAACTGAACTCCCACTGGGTGAGTTCGGCTGTAGTGAATCACTATGGTGACGGTGACGCTCCCGCTCGTGCGGAGTCCTCCTCCCCATAACCACGCCCACTGACTGCCTGGACGACGCGAGGAGAGAGAGAGAGAGACCCCGAAGCTGTTGGCACGAGAGCCGTGGACCTCGATACCTATGAGCGGCCAGCAGCGTGGGAATGAACAACCCCAGCCATCACACGTTTGAATATGTGTGTCAACTTCTCCCTGATGGTCTGAATAAGTCGCAAAGTGTGTCGTTAGTCGCCTTTTAAATAAAGTCGCAAAGAGAGTCAATGATACGTGAACAACTGTTAATGATCTGTAATGTTTGATACTATTATTTTAGTCATTCTGTTTATTGTGCACTTGTACTTTTATTCGTTGTTAAAGCATAATACTAATAAACAACTCAGTCGAACCAACTGAATGTTCTCGTGTATACTTGCTGTCTTCAGACTAGCTTAGTCAAAATAGTGTTGCTGTGAAGATGTGAATGGCATCTTCACTATGTTAAACCATATTTTAAAAGATGCACATGTTCCTGTCTGGCTGTTAGCCCTGTAATAGTCTACAGCTGTGGCTCATAGGTTAATTGAGCCACACCCATTCTGGTGCTCCTTAAGAGGGCCAGAGTTCTGGACTGGAGGGAGGCTTGAGTTGTGCAAGTGAATCGACTGTTGTGCTATTGTTTGTTTTAAGTAAGAATATGTTTTTCACCAACAACATTGTGCATCAAGTTTATTTAAATTGATACCGGTGAGACACGTTATCGAAAGAAGATGTGAGTAAATTCATTTCTATGCTTTATTTAGACAATATGATATTGAAGCTCATGTAAATACCTTATTGGACTACATATATGTAGTGCTAACACCAGTCCTCAATAGCTTCTTCTCCACGGAGTGGTGAACAGGTTTAGCCTATCTGGGTTAATCTGTCGTCGTGGTTTTACCACTCCGCCCATTACCAATGTAATCTGAACTTTTATCTGTATGGAGATTCTTCATGAACCACATCCAGAGTGCAACCCGGTTTTGAATAAACCACGGCATGCCCTGAATTTAGCATTGGTTCTTTGATGCGCTAATAGTAAATAAACCTCTAGTGAAGTTCTGCCGACCTATTAGTGACCACTAGAGAGCGGTAGAGTGGCGGTTTCCTCACATTTTTGGTGATCTAGCAATGATGCAAAGGAAGAGTTAATTTCTCATGTATCTAACTTTTACCAAACTAACACCATGTATGATGGCATCAAATCATAGTGATCGTGCTCAGTGGGGATTCACTGTATTATACATAATAGTTCACAATAAACGCGTTTGGCTTCCTCAGACATACTGATTGGCTTAGAGCTGCTGACGTCATCAGTGCCGTTCATGCGTTGCCTTGAATCACGGACCCTTACTCGTTATTTTTTGCGTTGAACGTAGTTTGATAACACGCAATATGTTGTTGACACATAGTGTTACTTCTGTAGGCTTCTTGTACTTGAAGGAAGTTTTCCTCGTAAAACCGCTGATGAGAGTGACATTTCTGGGAATGGGTACTCTAGGTCGAACAATTTGTAGGCATCGCTTCTCGGCCTTTTGGCTAAGATCAAGTGTAGTATCTGTTCTTATCAGTTTAATATCTGATACGTCCCCTACCCGGGGACCATATATTAAATTGATTTTTGGAACTGGGAGATGGAAAAGGGGCTTGCTCCGTCCACTCCACGCATCGACCTGGTATTGCAGTACCTCCAGGAACGGTGCACCCCCTCTCATTGTTAATTTGAATGAGTGCATTTCAGAGCTCACACCAAGCCGTCAACACGATTGTAGTGCTCGTTTAATTATTTCATAGTTTCTTACCAAATTTTTGTTTTGGTTTAGACTTTGATGTCGTCTTTTTAATTGAAACTGCTTAAACGTTGTCGAAAAAAGTTACGAGGGGATATTGGTAACCTTGGGTGTCTTGAAAGGCGCCTCTAAATTAAATGTATTATTATTATATAATTTATTTGATTTTATGCCGTATTTAGACCATATGATGTTCAAGCTAACATAACATCAGTGCGTCATTCGACCACAGATTTGTTGCGCTAATACCAGTCCGGAACCACTTCTAGATGAATCAATTCCACAATGTAACACACACACACACACACACACACACACACAGGTTAATTTGAATGAAGACTTTCTTCATTCTGAAGTATGAATCTAAATCAGTCAAATCAGACTCATCCCTTTAAAAGGAGGGATGTCATTAAAGATCAAACACGGAGCTGAAATAGACACTCTTAATGTTACCAAGGCGACCAGAGGGCGCCGATTCGCCGAACCTGTGTCGAGTTTAATTTATTAGCTCACCTGCTGCATCTCGCGCGCCGAGTGGTTCTTTAATTGGTAAATTGGTTGCATCTGGTGCGTTTCACTTAAGAGAACCGGGCAGTACGTTGGAGTCCTCCACTGTTTGGCCGTGTAGCGTCTTCCAAACGCGGTATGTTGTTGTGTTCCCAGAAACCAGAACGTGTGTGTAGTGTTCTGTTGAGCTCTGTTGTGACGTATTTGTCATTTCTTCCTGTTTCACAGGTTAAAGACTTTTTGAAGTAAAGAGGAGCATCTCATCTGGACCTGATGTGAGTAGAAATGTGAAGCAAAGCACAGCTGCGTTGACTTGTATGTTGAATATAAACACTGACAATGAATGAAGGAAATCTGGGATTCTGGTGGTTAAACTCATTTGAAATTTAAATAATGATTCTACCTGAAACTAACATTTTAGAGACTATACATTCAAACTTGTCAAAGTAAAAAGTAAATCACTCTTGACTAAGTCAAATAATTAGCTATTTATATTAAAAAGCTGGATTAGTTAATTATCTTAAACATTATTTAAAAGTTGGATGATTCCAAAAGCCCTGAATTTGTATTGTCATTCATTTATCTGATTTAATGGAGATGGTAGATGTTGAACTGTGAGACAGTTCCAAATTTGGGGACAATAATGAGTAAACTGTTCATTCCTTGAAAGGTCTATCATGGATATTTAACTGCAGTTCTGTGAGTATCCCAACTTCACCATGAAGATGAACTGCGAACTGTAAGTCAATAGTTTCTCATTACTCTTGGGCACATTGCTGTATTTTGGCTTCCTGGTGAGTTAACCCGTTAGCTGAAGGTTGATCTGAGTAGTAAGGATGTTTTATTGGTTCATGGGTTGCTTAGGTGTTTGGTTTAGGTTGGTTTTAATGATTTGTTAAAATGGTTACAGGCTCCAAGTTATTGTTGTAAGCTGGAGTAATGGGTTGGCTTCTGATGTCTTCAGTCTTCTTTCCAGCTACTCTCCTGAGCTCTGCATCTTCTTCACATGAGTGTTTCTTTACTGATGAGGGTGTGGTCTGAGTGAGCAGAGGTACATACTGGGATACAGAGCTGTCTGAAGTCTTCAGGTCTGTAGATACGCCCCCTCAGGGGAAACTGAGTGTTTGAGAAACCGTCATGACGTCGGTTACATGGACTAGAATGTTCTTTAAGATGGAGACGGGGATTCAGAAGGAGAAACACCAGGGGGAGATGAGGGGGCTCCTCATCTCAACGATTATAACACAACTTCAGTCTGACACAGAGAACCATGGAACACATTCAACAGTCCCCTCCAGGCATCGTGACTCCTCAGGAACAGTTTCACTTCCAAGAAGATCTTATTTGGGGCTATTCCAAAGATGGATCCTGCTCCTCAAGAGCCCCCCCCCCCCCTCCACTGGGTGGTCTTCTGAACAGATGACCTCCTGCCTGTCCTCAGGCTGACTAAAGCTGCACCGTTTGCATCTGTGAAGGCCCCTCATTCAGGAAACCACTGGACTACAAACGCATGACTTCAGAGACGTTGAATCAACCTGGGACACATTTTGGAGACACCAAGCATAATCCATCACCAATGTGGGACGCCACTGAAGAATGTTTCACATAATTTATGTCTCTGGAGACAATGATTGTTCTGTTCTGGGTGTCCTGGCGGGAGTGCCGGGGTTGGATGATGGAATGTTATTTGGCAGGAGGTTTTTACCCTGCATGAGTGTTGGGCCTTTTATGGCTCAGTGGTGTGTGTGGGTTTGACATGAGATGGATGACTTTTTAGCATCGCTAGGGTTCTATGTGTGTGCCCCCCCCTAACTCACACCTTGCAGGGGGTTCTACGTGTGTTTGGTTCCATCTGGCAGGGGGTTCTACGTGTGCTTGGTTCCATCTGGCAGGGGGTTCGACGTGTGTGTCCTGGGTTCTACTCGTGTGTGTCCTGCTTGCTTTGACAGTGATAATGTTCCTACGGGGGTCTGTGTGGTTGGCTTGGGGTATTGGAAAGGTCAACTAAATCATACCTGATGGATGGCCACATGTTTACTTGAGGCCTTCAGTAGACATGAAGAGCCCGGAGCGACGCTCACGAGCGAAATCCAACACGCTGGGAAGGAAGGAGAGTATCCAACTCAAGGGTAAAAGGATGCAAGCGGCGTGTTCGGATCAGTTGCTTCAAACTAGGACTACACCAATCAGGATCAATGGAGGATGGACACCTAAAGGCATTCCACAAGGAGAGTCTGAAGTTGGAAAGGGACATCAATGGATATTCAAGATGACCTGTAGTGAGGCGGCTCTTCCTACCTGGCTGGATTGATGGAGAGCCCTGTGGATCTTGTCTTGCGCTCGGTTGCATGTCTTCTCAGGCTGAACTGTATTTGTTTCGTACAGGACTAGCTGAACGATTGGTTCCCTTAATTCAGAACGAATCTGGGAACTCCAACTAGTGCGCTCTTCAAGCTGCTCTTCAGCTGAGGAGGTAAGGAAACCTTCACTGGGGCTTCAAGGTGTATAGAGGAGAACGTTTCAAAGTGTTCCATGGTACTCTGATGAAGACTGTTGTTGTGTTCCACTGGCTGAGAGGAAGAACCCTCACATCTTCCTCTTGGCCTTTCTCCTCTGAGAATCCTGGGGCCATCTTGAAGGATATTCCAGCTCATGTAACTGATGTCACGACAGATTCTTAAACACTTGGTTTCTCCTTAGGGGCGTGTTTATAGAACTGAAGACTTCAGACAGCACTGTATCCCAGCATGCATCTCTGCTCACTCAGACCACACCCTCATAAGTAGGATGCAACACTCTTGCGATTGAGATGTAGAGTTTTATAAGTAATGAGGGAGTAGACAAAGGTGATTAGAACACCATGTCAAGTCTAACTCTTTAAACCATGAAGATGGTTGGATAGTTCAGGAATTGGGCTTCATTTTATTATGGGCAGTCCTTTCACTCAGATGCCCACTTCTCACTGGAGCTGTACATGTGTTGGCTGGCTGGCATGATTTGCTGTTGGTGATGAGGCAGTCAGGGTGAAGTTGCAGGGTTATGGTCAGCTCTCTGTGAGCTCAATGTTTAGA
This sequence comes from Gadus morhua, assembly GCF_902167405.1. Classification (NCBI taxonomy): domain Eukaryota; kingdom Metazoa; phylum Chordata; class Actinopteri; order Gadiformes; family Gadidae; genus Gadus; species Gadus morhua. Next base: position 3,590,447 of record NC_044068.1, read on the forward strand.
TTTGGTCTGTATGGGTTGTACCCTGAATAATCTAGATAATTGTTCTGTTTATTGTAAAATGTAGACACGGTTTTGCATTGGATAATTTCATTGTTTTTAGGCAAGGATTTGAGGTTTAAATTCGTGGACGTGCATGGTAGTTCGGTTCTTCGTTTGGTTTTGAGTGGTATAACTTGTACACACTGGGTGCATAATAATGTAAAGGTACACTGAATAGTAGTTATGACCAACAGCATCAAACAGATGGCATCAAGGTAAGTCTGTTGGCTGTGTTTTAATGAAGACCATCGCTGGACTTCAGGATCTTCCTCCGTTCAGCTCAAGGTGAGGCGCTGGTTTTTTTTATTTGGTCGGTTCCGGCTGGAATGTTCGGATTCCAGTCGGACGGTTTGTGCTTCCCGCCGTGGAAGGTTCTTAGTGCGGTCAGTTGATTTAGTCTCAATGGTTAGCATAGAACGTTGTAGTCTTGACAACCATGAGAACCCTACGGGCAGTTAGTTGGATGCGAGTCCCCTGAGGGAATCTGGCGGAACGTTCTGGTTTGTGTTTGCGTAACATAGAGCCGTTGCCAACGGAAACTATTTTCGGTGTCCATTGGGAATTGTTGCCCCATATCTTCAACAACTTTAAGTTTGACATTAAATACATACTGAGACGTACGTCGTACAATATGTTGATAATTTCCGATGGTTGCGCCGTACTTTTAACCGCGTTGACGGGACTCTCGCTGCGTACAGAAGAGCGTTCTACTTGCGGGCCCATTTCTGACCATCAGTGAAGGCTGAAAATCATTTCAAGGTGGAAGACAATTTGGCATTTCTTCAAGGGAACCCAGCACCTGAATAAGGCTGAGTATATTTGATTTCATATCGATACTGCTTAGTGTTCTTTGGTACTTCAGCTTTTGTACGTTCTAAATATCTGGTGGCATTAATTGCCACAGAAGTAAAACCCTACCAAATGGAATGACGCTAAACAACGACGAGTTACCAACTGGATAATATCAAAGCTAAAATAATGGCTGTCCTTCCCACATGTTACAGTAGAAGATACTATAGAACTGTACAAGGTTAAAAAGGTAACATGTAGTTTGTCCCAAGGTGTCTGCCTCCTCACCCAGAGCCAGACCTCCACCTCCTGACCCAGAGCCAGACCTCCACCTCCTCACCCAGAGCCAGACCTCCTCAACCAGAGCCAGACCTCCACCTCCTCAACCAGAGCCAGACCTCCACCTCCTCAACCAGAGCCAGACCTCCACCTCCTGTCAGAAGTCCTCCAGAACAGGTCAGTGCTCTGTGTGAGTAGAGTCTTCTCGGCTCAGTTTCAATGCATGGGCTGAACCACTTCTTTAAACGTGTGGACTGCTCTGTCTTCATTCTCAATACGGGATGCTCATGTCTTTTCTAGCCTTGAGTTATACAATAATAGTTAAATTAATTGTGTAACTCGGTTTCGGATGAGTCAAATAAGCTTATTGTTGGGCAAATGCTAATATAAACCTCCTGCTGTAGCTGAAAGGCGAGGCGCAGAGGCTGGTAACCGGAGGCTTGTGGTGCCAGGGTGGACCGGAGACTGAGGCTGGAGACCAGGGGCCTGCAGCACCGGACCAGAGGGTAACCATCACCAAGCTCATCTGAAACACTAAAGTCCTCTGTATTTTAGGTCTGGTTTTGATCCTCTTATGACTTTAAATCTGTGCCAATCTGTGATTTGAGTTAATTCACATGGGGGTTATATAGGAGTTGTATAAGCCCTTATTCTTATTAGTGCTGCTACGACCGTAGTGGATGAATTGCTGAACGTGTCGATCTGTAGACGTTGTCTAATTCAAGTGTTTAAATATGTTTAAATTCGTCTTCCATTTTACAAGTGAACCTCAGATGCAGGAGGTGGGGTGTGTTGCGTCCCCAGGTGATTTACTGCTGAGACCAACTGTGTTTGTAACCAGACCAGGAATCCATGGCTGAAGGAGCTGATGGAGGAGCCGTGCTGAAGGCCCTGCCTGGTGGAGGAGCTGATGGAGACCCTGCCTGGTGGAGGAGCTGATGGAGGAGCCGTGCTGAAGGCCCTGCCTGGTGGAGGAGCTGATGGAGACCCTGCCTGGGGGAGGAGCTGATGGAGGCCCTGCCTGCTGGAGGAGCTGATGGAGGAGCCGTGCTGTAGGCCCTGCCTGGTGAAGGGGCTGATGGAGGAGGAGGAGCTGGTGGAGGTCCTGTCTGGTGGAGACCCTGCCTGGTAGAGGATGTCTGTCTTGGGGTACATGGAGCCTGACTCTGAAGTCATCATCTCACTCACTGCCACTTCTCGTAGAAAACTGTTACCACAAACTACCGGCGTTTGGTATATTAACAGACAACTACATCTGCTTTACCACATGTTGAAGCAGGACTTTCGGCTGTTTGTTCCAGACCAGGACTCTGTCCGAGGAGAGTTGATGGTTGAGCTGAGACGCTGGAGGACGACTAGGAATCGACCAACAAGGATTCCTCGTAAGTTTGCATTTACTTAACATTGTTGACTTAAAGGGCAAAATACAGCGGTTACTTTGACATGCGTTAACAAACTACCGCTGTGTTTTCTTACTAGAACGTGTTTCTGGAGCGGAGGCGAGCTGGCAGGGGAGCCGTGAATCTGGAGGATGACCATCGCTCTACCAACATGGATTGTAAGTTTGCATTAACCTAACAGAGTGGATATAAAGGGCTTAAAAATAAGACAAACTACATGTTTGTTACCAGACGTTGGGGCCAGACTTGTGCTGTTTGTTCCTGACCAGGCCTCTGAGGAGAGCTGATGGAGGAGCCAAGACTCTGGAGGACGACATCACTCTACCAACAAGGATCCGTAAGTTTGCATAAAGTAGACGGAGTGGACTTGTGGTAACGAGGATTAGTTTGTCCAGTACAAGTTAAGGCATACTACTGTGGTTGGTTACTAGACAAAATACAGCTGCTACTTTGTTACTTGTAACCAGACCAGGAATCTGGAGGACTGACGGAGAAGCTGTACATCTGGAAGGCAAATCCTGAGGACAACCAGGACTCTACCATCAAGGATTCCTGGTAAGTTTGCATTATCTGGACATAGTGGACCGTGTCGGGAGTTCAACTCTCAGACCAATGGTGCCGGGTTCAAGTCCTCTGAATACAGTGATGCGTCCTTGAGCAAGGAGCCCTAAAGCCTGCCTGCTCCTTAATGACGTCTCTTTGGTTCAGATAATGTTGCATCTTTTAAATATTGAACCTAATCCATGTCCTTGTTTGGTCCGGGCAGACACCCCTGAGCTGAACCCCACCTGATCCTGTTTGGTCGGGGGCAGACACACCTGAGCTGAACCCCACCTGATCCTGTTTGGTCGGGGACAGACACACCTGAGCTGAACCCCACCTGATCCTGTTTGGTCGGGGGCAGACACACCTGAGGTGAACCCCACCTGATCCTGACACCCTGCTGGTCCCGTCTCCTCAGTTCATCTGAGCCTCGTCCTCCAGAAGACCTGCTGAGCTCAGCGGCCTGAGGCTGATGGATCAATGACCTCCAGTGGGAGTGATCTTCTTGACCCCACATGTACCCGTGTGCTTCCACACGCCTTTCCCTCACTACTTCCTTAACCTCACTACTTCCCTAACCTCACTACTTCCCTATCCTTCCTCTTCTTCCTTCTCCGTGGTTCGAACCTGTGTCTTCCTGCCCTCAGAGGGTTCAGCGTTAGGGTTGAGAGTCAGGGTTTAGAGTCAGGGACAGAGCTGGTCAGGGAGGACTGGTTTTAAACAAACCTCTTCACTTGCTTTCTGAATGGTGACATTTTGAAATGTTTCATTTGGGAAAATGTTTTCCTCTGCTTTCCTTTAGAAAAACATGTATTGAACTTCTGTCAAGTGTTTTTGTTTATATATTAAAATCCTACATTGACTGTTTGGTGCGGTTCATTTAATTGTCCATAAACTTGGTTAATGTCAAGCTAAACTCCTGCAATACATTGAATTTACATGATGAATGTTATTCAGCATTGTTCACATAATCCATTTTGTAAAAATATAAAATATCTAATGTACATACTGCCCTCGCAGGCCATTCTCTGCTACAACACGTTCAAACCATCAACTCGGTCTAACATCAATGTACTATTATGGAAGCATACATGTTGCAAAATTCAAATGGTAATGCGATTTGCAATTCAATAAGTCATTACATTATGCAATTGAATTTGTAAATGTTATTCAAAGTGTATTTTAATATGCAAAGTGCCAGTGTCATCAATACAATTAAGTTGTAACAATAAAAATATAACATTTTGTCAATTTTTCTGAGTTCCTTGATTCAAATTGTAAAGCTATAGGGTCCCTGTGATTGCAATGCTCTTCGCCACGCTCCGTGTGTTGCGAAATTCAAATTACATTTCAATCCGCAAAACGTTTTGCAAAATATTATGCAAAACACTGGCACTTTATTTCCTAGTGTGTTTTATTATTGGGTCTTTATTTTCAAGCGAATCGACTGGATTTTTTTAGGTAAAAATATGTATTTTACCAACAACATTGTGCATCAAGTAAACGGTTGCCGTTTATTTGAAATTGATACCGGTGAGAAGTTATCAAAGAAGATGTGAGTTAATGTAAATGAATATATTCTGCTTTATATAGACTATTTTCATGCTCGAATAAATAGGCTACCTCATTGGACTAGGCCTACATATTTGTAGCGCTAACATCAGTCCTCAATAACTTCTTCTTTACACATAGAATGGTGAACAGGTTTATCCGGGTTAATTAGAGTCTTTCGTCGTGGTTTCACCACTCCGCCCATTACCAACATAATCTGAACTTTTATCTGTATTCGGGAGATGCTTCAAGAACCACTCCCAGAGGTCAACCTCGTTCACCCTGTGTCTCTGAATAAACCACCTTTTGAACATTTACCACTCCGATTCATACCTACCGCGAAACAACGATTCCACACAATATCAGAATTACATCAGTGTAGAACCTTATTGATTTCAGATGTTTCTGTTCAGTTCATGCATTTTATTTGCTATTGGTTCATTGTTTCCCTGGTTCAGGAATTCTGGAATTAAAGCATAGCACACGGCTTACCCTGAATTTTAGACTTGGTTCATTGATGCGCAAATAGTAAATATACTTCTTATTGAAGTTGTCGACCCATTAGTGACCACTAGATGGCGGCAGTGTGGCGGCCTCCTCAAATGTTTAATGATCTAGCAATGATACAAAAAAAGTTAATTTCTCATGGATCTACCTTTCACCGAACCAAAACCATTTATAATGGCATCAAATCATGCTGATCATGTTGAGTGGGAATTCAATGTATAATATATCTATAATAGTTCATAATAAACGCATTTGGCTTCATCAGACATCCTGATTGGCTTAGAGCTTCTGACGTCATCAGTGCCATCCATGCATTGCTTTGAAACATGGTTCCGCATACTCGTGCGTTTAACATAGTTTGGTAGCACGCTATATATTGTTGTTGATACTTAGTGGTATTACAGTATTTGTATTTAGAGGAAGTTTTCTCCGTAAAACCGCTAATGAGAGTGACATTTCTGGGAATTGGTCCTCTAGGTCGAACAAGTTGTAGGTATCGCTTCTCGGCCTTTTGGCTAAGATCAAGTGTAGTATCTGTTCTTATCAGTTTAATATCTGATACGTCCCCTACCCGGGGACCATATATTAAATTGATTTTTGGAACTGGGAGATGGAAAAGGGGCTTGCTCCGTCCACTCCACGCATCGACCTGGTATTGCAGTACCTCCAGGAACGGTGCACCCCCTCTCACTGTTAATATAAATGAATGTATTTCGGATCACAAAACAAGTCTCCAACACGATTGTAGTGATCGTTTATTTATTATCGCCATTATGAGTAAATAATTGTTTTGGTTCAGACAATGTTGGCATGTCTTTTTCATTGAAACTGGTTAAAAGTTATTGAAAAAAGTTAAGAGGCGATTTAATTTCATTGATTCTATGCCTTATTTAGACCATCTGATGTTCAAGCTAACATAACATCAGTACGTCAGTCGACCACAGATTTGTAGCGCTAATACCAGTCTGGAACCGCTTCTTCTACACATAAGAGTTGTCAACACAACCCCAAATACAGTTTTATTGGTTTGAAATCAGTCAGACCCTAAACGCACTGCGGAAAGGACAGGTGCTTGGCAAATTAGAACCCCTAGGCTTGGTTTATTTACTACTTTCATCTTTTTGACTATGAAATCATTCTGAGATCTAAATAGATTTGATTAAAAAAAACGTTTTAATAATATCAAAATATATAAATAATAAAATTATTCACACACACAGTGGCGGCTGGTGAATTTTATTTTAGGGGGGGCTAAAAGTTTGTAAACCAAACCCCTGTAGGGGGTTCTGGGGGCATCCTTCCCAGTAGATTTTATTGTGATTTTCACATACAAACTAAGCATTCTGGTGCATTCTGAAAAAATAATAAAGACAAAATAGAACATTTCCTTACAAAGACGAATGGAGCCGGGGAACTAAGTTGTAACTTAATTTATTTGCCTTGTAGAATTCAGCAAGAATAAAAGTGCAAATAGATCAATAATATTGGGAATTATACACAAGAGTCAAGTATGCACTTAGACAAATACGATAAAATATCAATATAATATGTGCAACCTTTTTATATGCGGTTGTTCAATACACACTGAAGGCATGATGCCTCAATAGGTTTGCAGAGAACTATTTACAATATGCACACTGAAGGCATGATGCCACCATAGGTTTGCAGAGAACTATATACAATGTACACACTGAAGGCATGATGCCACCATAGGTTTGCAGAGAACTATTTACATTATACACTTGAAAGGGGTGTGGTGGGGGGGTTGTGAGGGGCGCTATAACCCAGTGTCCATCCTCGGGGGGGGGGGGGGGGGGGGGGTAGTGAGGGGCGCTGTAACCCAGTGTCCATCCTCAGGCGTAGGGAACAATACCGAACATTGCCATTTAACAAACATTTTTGTCCTTTGACCAACAGTGATGGCAGAAACAAAACCCAAGAACCTCTGGGAACTGAAGAAGCCTGAATGTTCACTTCAGGTTCGCATTCAGGAACATGACTTGTTGCGCCTCGGAGGGAGACAGACGGCTGCGCCTCTCTGAAATGATCAGCCCCATCTTACTGAACACGCGTTCAGATGGCACTGACGTGGCGACCACAGACAATCTCTCCAGCATCAGCTGAGTGAGCCGCGGATAGATCAACGATCTACTTTTCCACCAGGTCAGAGGGTTGGAGGACCTAGGGATCAGTGCCTCTTGCAGGAAGGACCGGATCTCGAGGGACGCTTCCGCACCTGCACTAAGGTGACTAATGAGCCCTGAGACCTGCTCGACGAAGTCACCCCAGACCATGCTCTCCTCTGTGGCCTGTCCCCCCGCAGCTCCTTCTTCCACCAGAGCTTCCTGCTGGGATGGATTCGAGATGGTCGCCTGTGCTGCAGCAGTTGTGAGCCTTTGGAGGGCCTCGGTGGCTGCCTGGTCATCAGAGGAGGTCTTCCTCTTGAATCCGGGGTCAAGGATGGAGGATTCAGACAGCAAGGCGTTGAACTCGATCCTATGGAAACGCTTGGCCATCTCAGCGTCGAGTGAGGTTAAAAGGGACACCACAGGCTGCTTGAGGCGGCCGGTCCTCAGGTGGTTTGCAATGACCCTCTGCAGACCCCGTGCCAAAATAATTATTTTGGAGGCAGTCACGTAGCTACAGATAGGACACAGAAAGGACACAGTTACAGTGGGTCATCTTTGTTATGTGGAACCTTTTTTAAATGTGTTTTAAATAAAATATTTATGAATTTGTTTATCTATTTATTATCCATGTATTTATGTATTTATTTAAATACTATGTATGTATATCTATTTATTGACCATATTTTTATCTATTGACCTTTTATCTATGTATTGCCATTACCATGTGGCATATATGTCATGTCATTTATTATTCCCCAATGAATTTAATTACATAAATTAAATAAATAGATAAAATACATACCCTTCTCCACTGATCTCCACTGTCACCTCTTCATATGGCTGAAGCACCTCGCATGCCTCTTCAATGGCCGCCCACTCATCATGGGTCAAGGTGGTCACTGCTGGATTCACCAAAGCCAGGGTGGTGATGATGGCATCCCTCAGTCTCACAAAACGCTTCAACATGAAGAAGGTTCCACCGGGTGGGGTAATCCTGCAGAACCTTCAGGTCTGGCTGACCCATTTGAAGCAGAGTGGCCCTTAGCTTCTCCGCCGACAAGGAGCTTCGATGGAAGTGGTCCGCAATTTGTTTGACCTTATCCACTGTTTCTGACAGCTTTTTCAACCCCCCCTTAACTATCAGATTCAATGTATGGGCAAAAAAATGCAGGTGCTTCCATCGGCATTTCTGGATCGCCAAGGTTGTATTCGATATTGGATAGGGGCATTGCAATGTCAAGGAAGTGCTCTGCATATGTTATTTTTTGCAAGATCAATCTGGATGAGTTTTGCAGAGTTAATTATTTCTATTTTTCCCCTAGACAGAGTAACTTGGTATGTTTTGGTGGTGTGTGGCTGTGAGCAGCTTCTTTTCATGGTGAGTATGGTGAGTATTGAATCTGAGTGCTATGATTTTAAGTTGTGAGTGATCCCCCTGGTTAGTTAGGCAGTGTGCCGGCAGGGCAGAGCAATCTGTCCTTCCATCGGTACACTATTTGTTATTTTGCCTTCTTTATTTTTGAGGTTAATCCTGGGTGGAGACGTGTTCTCTGGTGGGGGCGAGCATTTCAGGGCCTTGGTCACATGGCTGAAGTTAACTGAGCTTTGTTTTAAAGAAGCCTCGAGCCCGGCACGCCTCAGAAGACCATTAGGGTTAGTTTAAAGTTAGCCAGATACCAGGGGGCTTGCTTAGATGATCATTTGCACTCGGAGGCTTGCTCACTGTGCTCAGCAGTGATTGATTTGTAAAGTTGTTTGAGTTAGTGATTGCTGTATTGGGGCTGTTACGTATTTTAAGAACATGAGCTGCCTCCACATAGCCTCTAGGAAGCAGATTCAAACACACAAGTTGTATTACCCTCACTTAACCCCTAGGAAGCAGGACCAAACATCTAAGCCGTAAATACAATACATAGCCACAAGGGGAGCAAGACCTTATTGAAGGCTGCTCCATCCACAGAAGGCAGCACCTTTAAATAGGTGAAGAACCCGAAGCCATTACGTCACCCCGGCCACGCCCACTACATAGGACACGCCCACTTGACGTCCTCCAGCGGGTGATTCGAAGGAAACAGGCCAGAGATTTCACCCACGTGAAAACTCTTTATATCTCTCACACGTGTTCAACACGCTTCCTCTCCTTTTGCTCCATAGTATTAGTTTACCATACCGAAATACTTTATAACAAATAAAGTCTCTTAAAAAATATCCCGGATTGGAACCCTTTTCCTTGAAGAAATGCAGCAGGGCAGTTGTGGTAACGCGTCCAGGGTCCTAGCTTTGTTTTGTGCAGCTTGTGGATTTGTCAGGTGTGGTGTGTAGCTTGACTTTGTGGGCTAATTCTCCCGGAGGTTGCTGTTGCCTTGGTCTTGATTACCAGCAGGGTCCATTTTGGTAATGAGTTCTGTATGGGTAATATTTTGTGCTACTTAGTAGCTAGATGGGAGTTACTAGGCCTATCCCTCTTATCATGGTTTCAAGAATCATTTAGTAGAAGGGATTTTTGATAAGCTGTAGTGTTGGATGAGGTGTGTACTGGGCGTACTGGTTTAAGTTGAAACCTTGGGTAATAGCGGTTGGTGTATTTTGCTATCTATGTTTGGTTACTGAAGTTATCTAGTATGGCGGCACTCGATGACTTTATTAGTGCACCCTCGGAGGAGTTGCTTTGTCAGCTCACTAAAGAACAGCTCCTTAGCCTTGCCAGTCATTATGACATTGAGATTGCCAGTGGTGATAAACGTCTTAAAGATAGTTTAAGAGAAGCGCATAAGGCTAGCAAAACCTTGACTTCCAGAGGGGTGCCGCCTTCTAAACCTTCCAGAAGGGGCCCGCCCTCTACCTTGCCTTCCCGAGGGGTTCCACCTTCCAGACCTTCCAAAAGGGGCCCACCCTCTACCTTGCCTTCGTCTTTGCAGATGGGGGCCACCTGTGAGTCTTCCCCGTTGCAGGCCTCCAGGATTGCAGGCCTCCAGTCAACATTTGATCTGTGTAACTTAACGGTTGCCTAGAGCAACCGTTTTAAGGGGGGGGGGGGGGTGTTATGTGCAGATCTGCTCCATGTTTTGCAGTGCTCCCGGAGCTCCTCCTTCAGCCCCTCCTTCTCCTCGTTACCTGGCACCTGGTGTTTCCTTTAAAGCCTGGGAGGCTTCACTCACTCGGTCTCTAGCCAGGGCCAGCAGCACTGCTCCCATTCACCAGTCTCATTAACCTTTGTAACAATAAACCCGGTTTTCTTATATTTAATCCTTGTTTGTCGACTTCATGTTACTTCCCTCGAGCCGGGTCGTAACAATAGCCCACCTAACTACGGCTGTGCCATAAAGTGCCAAAAGTGCCATAAAGCACTCATGTGATAAAACATGCATTCGGGCGTATTATATCATATCACACGCGTAGATATTAATTGCGAGCGCGCAAAATTATCTGCGGGCGCGCACACTCAGAGCGCTGCTCGCTGAGCGAGGAAAACAGCTCCTCGAGAGCATTACCTCGTTGCAAGCGAGAGCGGGAAATAACTTCGGTCGCACAAAACAGCCTCAGCCTCTCGCGAATTATGTTCTGCTCGCGGGCGTGAATTTAGGTTTGGCACTATGGGGGAGGGAACCAAGGCAGGGCGGGCTTTCCTATGATTGGCCGTTTCTGAAGCGCGATATTTGATTGACAGCCCTCCTCAGCCCTCCACTCATTAAATTCTGAATTGTACGGTAAATGGCTGAAACGATAGTTACGTATTGTAACTCTAGATTCTATGAGTATAGGCGCAGCCTTTTAAGACTATCGCTATTGGGTTATCCCTAGGCGTGAGCCGTAGCACTGAACAATTTGTAATCCCCGCCCACCAACAGCGTGGGCCTCAATTACGTCCGCGTGCGGCGTGCCTCAACGACGTCCGCATTTCGCAGATATAGTCGGGCGCCGGCGGACGTTCTGCTCCCAATAACCAGCTTTTCTTCAGCTATTTAAAGGACAATGAGGCCGACACTTAAAAGGCTGCGCCTGTACTCATATAATCTAGAATTACAATACGTAACTATCATTTCAGCCATTTACTGTACAATTCAGAATTGAATGAGAGGAGGGCTGTCAATCAAATATCGCGCTTCAGAAACGGCCAATCATAGGAAAGCCTGCCCTGCCTTGGTTCCCTCCCCCATAGTGCCAAAACTAAATTTGCACGCGAGAGCAGAACATCATTCGCGAGAGGCTGTTGCGCGCGAGAGGCTGTTGCGCGCGAGAGGCTGTTGCGCGCGAGAGGCTGTTGCACGCGCGCGCAGAGGTAATTTGCGCGCGCGCAGAGGTAATTTGCACGCGCGCAGAGGTAATTTGCGCGCGCACAGAGGTAATTTGCGCGCGCGTGAGGCTGTTTTGCGCGCGCAGAGGTAATATCTACGCGTGTGGAATAATATAATACGCCCGAATGCATATTTTATCACATGAGTGCTTTATGGCACTAATGTGTCGCCATACCAAACCCACTACTGGAAACTAGTTGGTGTCGGTGATGCCGGGAAAGAAGTGAGGTGGACTTGTGAGCCCATACCACAAGGTCTTTGAGTCTCAAAGGCCTTGATCTGGCATTACAAATTAGTGTTTTAATTAAATTTATTTGCTCAAGACCTTCAAAACGTCATTGCCTGGATAGCTCTACGGTGGTCAGTTATGCATGCTTAATCAGGTGGGAACTTGCTATGGTGATGCTATCACCAATTCAGGGTAATTTAAATAAAAGAGAAAAAAGGTTATTACGTTTTATATCTGCTACACAAATCACACATATTTCTAACTAAATATAGATATTCATCCAATCCTATACTTCACCAGGCACCAAACAAATGTAATGTGTTGAACTTCTAGTGTAGGCGTCACAAACAATGAAAGTTTACAGAATGCCATTTGGGGGGGGAGGAGCTCAGGACACCTGCCCCCCAACCACAAGTGAATGCATGTGTGGCCAGACCAGCCTCTGTCGACGTGCGACTCAGTCGGTCCAAAGACAGGGGGATGAAAGGAAGTGTGAGAATGTGGCCTCAGCTGGCTCTCCTGTACCTGTTGACGGCCGGGCCTACCTGGTCCAGCGCGGCATTGGTCGACCTGCCCTTCATGGAGTACCTGGATAGCAACCAGCTGGTGCTGCTACAATGGGGCTTTGACGAGGTCGTGGGAAACATCACCTTCACGCTTAGCATCAAAACCAGCGGCTGGATCGGCTTCGGCCTCAGTCCGAAAGGAAACATGAGAGGAGCCGACATGGTCATAGGAAGTTTTGGGACTAGTGGCATCTACTTCCAGGTAAGCCTCGTCTACTGGAGAGTTTGAGACGCTTTTGCATCCACCGAAATTTCAGCGGTCTTCAAATGTTTGAGGAGTCTCTGTTTTTTATTAGCGGGATTTCATGTATTGTATTGATTTCATTTTATTTGTCCATTAGGATCATCATGCCACCGGTAATGTCCTGCCCATGGTGGACAGCACACAGGACTATTTTCTCCACTCCATGACGGAGGTTGAGGGAAGGACATCCATGACGTTTCAGAGAGCCATCCAGACCTGTGACGAGGAGGACTTCCACATCACTGTAAGAAATGACGCGTGCATGCCTCCCATGTTATTCAGATAACTGTTGAACAAGGTGTTGCCTTCTCCGTTACACACGCACGCACGCAAACAAGCTTGCATGCATACACGTGTGTATGTGTGTGTATGCACACACACATACACACACAGGAATTTGATTTTATATGTAGTTGGTCAGGAGGGATTTTTTTTTATAATTATGTGACAAATAGAATTATTAAAAAGATTAAAAATTAAAAAGAAAAGCACAAAATAAATAGTATTTGGTGTTTGTTTTACAATTTATATGTATACAATATTTTGTGTTCAACATATTTCAGCCGAACTGTCCGTAACTAATGGCATACCTTTGTTATGGCCATTCTTTAGCTGTTGCCTATAGAGATCTTGTGTTTAGATTTCCCAAAGGGTTAGGTTTCTTCTTTGGAACACCCATTGGCGTTCTGTTTTGTTCTTCAGCTTTCGTATCCCTGGGCATCCCGCTATACGAACAATATAAAGAACCGCCCCAGTGTTTCCCCCAGCACTGTGTTGTTAAGGCCTTGACAACAATAGGCCCCGCCTTGACTACCAATGTATATAAAAAAAAAATATATATATATATATTTTTCTTTTTTTTCTTTTTTTAATTATTATGCATTAACAAAGTAGAAAACTCTCGTAGGGAAAGAAAACATACTTCCATCCGGTGTAAAAAAAAAAGATCAATAATGCATTGGTAATACTGTTCAGAACAATGGTCGTGCCATAAAGCTCCCCCCCGCTCCTTGACCAGCTTGACTAAGACAATTACTGGGGGAAACAATGTGCCCGCATGCAATACAAACCTACTTTTGTAAAAGGATACGGATACGTCTTCAGGGAATAAATAAATAGGCCCATATTTGCTTTCAGTTATTCCAATGAACCTGTGTTTCTCCGGATAAACCAAAGAAGTGCCAGACTGCATGACATGGCAGATTCTTTCCGGGTCTCTTCCCAGCAAAAATCTAGATCATATTAGTAGGCCAGGTGGCGCTGAAAATAAAAAAAATTAAGTAAACGAGTGAAGACTAGCATGAAGTGTGCCTTGTATGAAAAAGAAAATCCCTTTTTCAAATGTTCCACATCTCTTGCAGGCAGTGCCCATCAAGCTGATCTACGCCTATGGACAGACGGATGAAATTAAGTACCACGGTTTCAACAGGGGGACTAAAGAGGTTAATCTTCTCAGATACATAACCAGAGACAGGTCCCAGGAAGGAGAGCATTTTGATTTCAAAATTGACAATGTGAGTAACTTTTTACAATGCTCCGGGATTCCAAATAATACAATACTACAATGTATATTTGCTATCCTGGCTTGTTCGGAACTGAATCGGGGCTTCCTTTGCAGATCACCATCCCTGCCAATATCACCTACTATCACTGCAGGGTCATGAAGATGCCACGGTTCGATGTGACCCAACACGTGTATCGGGTAATATTTCTTGTTGTAGTCGAGTGTAGCACATTCACAGACAACGTTGGGATTGTCCGTTATAGAGCTAGACCGAAGCTGGACTTTATACTGGATACCGATGTATCTTATATCGGCCAATATCGGCCGATAAAATCGGCCAACCGATATATGGGTGGGGCATTGGTCGGTTACTCGTCGGTGTTCGTTGAGGTGACATGGTCTAGTAGTTCATAAAACCACATCATGCAGCCGCTAAGTGGTCTACCGCTGTCACAAACGGTGTCAACAACCTCAAACAAAACCAACGACCACACTCACGGCATTCGTGGTGTTGCGCCATCCGTCTTCCATACTCTCTCTTCTGAACTCCACCTCCTCCCGCCCAGATTGAGCCTCGCATTGACAACCTGGATATGGTTCACCACATGATCCTCTACGGCTGTCCTCTCCACGTGACGGACGACTACGACGGCCCCTGCTACGCCGGGAACAAGGCCGACAACTGCATCAAAGTGATGGCCGTCTGGGGCGTCGGCGCCGGGGTGAGTCCGGACACCGCAGCGTTCACTTCCGTCTCCGCCGGCTCCGTTCCGCTCTCGAGCCACGCCTTGTTCACACCACACATGCGTCCGTCGACGGAAGGGGGCTTTTTGACGTATCCATGTGTTTTTCCGGGTTGTATCACAAAGGCAATTTCGTTGGACAGTGTCCGTGCTTATATTTGCATAACTGATTGGCCGACGGATCCGTCGCTGCCTGAACGCCACGGAGCCGACGGGACGGACGGACCCACAATGCCTATGCAATGCAAAGTCAATTAGATCCGTCGATTGGCGGAGGTAGTGTGAACAAGGTGTTGCATTAGCTGACGGTTGTGTTGTGAGACTCGCCGTCGATCATTTATATTAAGGGGACATTGCTGACTCTTTTATCCAAAGCAACGTACAACCATTCATTCACACACAGACGGCAACCACAGGGTGAGGCGTCTTGCTCAGAGACACCTCGACACATGGAGGGTTGAACTAGCAACCTTCTGATTACCATTCACCCACTTTACCTCCTGAGCCACCTCCAACCTGCCACTGCTGCTTAATTTGAAACTTGTACATTTGTAGCTTTGTTCAACTTTATAGTTTCTCTGTTTCAGGCGTATGAGCTTCCAGCAGATGCGGGCATTCCCATCGGAGGCCCTAACAAGGACACACTGTACAGGCTGGAAACCCATTACAATAACCCGGCCACCATAGCAGGTGAAGATTCTCATGCTCTCTTTACGTTAAAGTTGATACACTTTCACAACCATATCGACAGAGGTTGCATGTATCTTTGCAGAGATTGACGTGACAACGTGTTCTCTTTTGGCCCACAGGAAGGCAGGATAGTTCAGGCCTGAGGATACGCCATACATCTAACCTGAGGAGGTACAACGTAGGAACCCTCACCACCGGAGTGGTGCCTTCACATGATTACAGAATCCCCCCCGGTGCCACACAGTTCCACACGTACGGGACGTGTAACACATCTCTGTTTTCAGAGGTATGCAATCGATCGAAAAGCATTGGGCTTTCATTTTACTTTTAGGGCGTTTAGCAGACGTTTTTATCCAAAGCCACTCACAGCGGTTCATTCACACACCGACGGCGGACTCGGTCATGCAGGGCGACAGCCAGCTTGCTGGAAGTAGTCTGGGTTGGGTGTCTTGCTCAGGGACACGTCGACCACCAGGATCGAACAAGGAACCGTCCGGTTACTCTGCCACCTGAACTAACCCCTGGCTTATCCAAAGCGATTTACAATAAGTACATTTGTTAGAAGAAGAGAAACAATATATCACTGTTGGTACAGTAAGGATGTACATAGAACTAGGTGCTAACACCTACAATTGTTAGGTTAACCCATTCCCAGAACACAACAAAGATAGCTAGGATAAGGTGCTACACAATGCAAAGTACTTTTTAAGTGAAAGGACATTCATGTTTATTGAGGATACAACCACACATGAGGTGTGAACCAGGGTCTGCCCGTGTTGGATCTTTGTGTTTCATGTACTGCTCTCCACTTCCAGCTCATGGAAGATCCAGTACCGGACCTTAAAGTGTTTGCCTTGCTTTTACACACTCACTTGGCTGGAAGGAAAATCCGAGCTGGCTTATTCAGGTGAGGACATGTGGGTGTTGCCGGATGGATTAGCAATTATAACGTGTTGTAATACATCTTTATAAACCTTGTAAAGCTAGGAAGACCTTGTAATTAAATTTGATTCGATTTAATTTAAATGTAAATTAAATGTAATTTATATTGAATGGAAATATAATTATAAATAAATTATAAATTATATTACATTATATTGAATTGAAATTGCATTCAATTGAATTTAAATTTAACTTAATTGAATCAATATTGCTATTCCACTCAGTAATATTTATAATATTACTAAGTAATATAATAATATTGAGAATATTACTAAGACTGGAAATGAGCAACATTAAAAATACGAGGACTCTCCTTGAACCTCAGCACATGCTGGGATCCAAGTCGCTGACTCATGTCTCGGTTCCTCTTGATTTGAATAGAGACGGGCAGCAGGTGGACTTCCTGGCCTTGGATGAGAACTACGATTTTGCGATGCAGGAGGTGATCAGCGTTGGCAGCATCAAGACCATCAAACCGGTAAGCATCTGTCGTTGCTTTTTATATGTTGGGAGTTTTTTTCCCTGCTCTCGGATTACAAATCATACATTGTTGTAGTGTGATATCCGTTATGGTTTGGGATGCTCTTAACCTGTTACTTTTTCTCTCAAAGAACGATACCATTTTGGTGGAGTGCAACTACATGACTACCAACCGCAGTGGATACACCCATGTGGGTAAAGTGTGACACGTGAACGAGGCTTTTCATTTGACGTTTTTAAGTTTGTTCTTCCTCTTCGCCACAAAGTTAGTAGGCTACTCCGCCCTTCTGGGCAGTGCCAAACGGTTTCAACGAATGCCGTTGGTTTAAAAATCACCTGCTCTAGAGAATATAAAACAATAATATATACATATATATTTTAATATAATCATGCGTCTTCTCATTAATGTACAACAATGACTTGTGGTTTGTTAGTCTGACGTCCTTGTTTTCCTTGGTAGATGGGACTTGGTACAATGGATGAAATGTGCCTGGCTTTCCTGCTCTACTATCCTGAAATCCCAATCAACTCGTGTTGGAGCACTCCAGACCAGCGAAATATAGAGAGGTAGGAACGTTACGCACATATACACATATTTAAATAGGCCTACCAATTCCTAAAATGTGTCTTTGCTGTAGCGTTCCCAATGAGCTCCAACCGGCAGATCAGGAAGATATTATCACCTATGAAAACCAACTGAGCTCAAGTCCACAATATCAGATCGTTTCAAGAAATGAGGTAAGTGTAAGCGTCGACCATGACCTTTCATGTGTAATATCATTTTTAATTCAGATGTTCCCTCATTTTCACCATGAATCGGGATGATAATCTGATCAACTAGTTCAGATGCCCATCCATCCCAAATTAATTTTTGAGCAGTATACCATCATGGTGTAACCGTTAATTAATAGCTTTTCAAAGATTTAAAAGCTATTCATTCATCGCCAGCTATTAGTACCTGAAATGCATTGTGAGAATATCTGCTTTGAGTACACTGCACCTGCCTCTCTATTATATTATATTATATATATATATATATTATATATTATATATCTTTATTATATTTACGATTGATGTATAAGAATAATTTCAAATCAATCAGGGCATCTCTTCTGAGATTAGTTCTGGGAATTCTTCCTTCCTGTCAATACAATTAAATGCAGCCTTTCTCAATGGTGGATAGACGTATTAATTTATTATATAAATAAGGTGGCGAGCATTTCAAATCCATGGAACAATATCCCATAATATCCGTTAAACCGTCTGCATCTCCCCACGCAGCCCTGACAGCATAGCTTTGTGTTTTCCGTGCGTGCGGTACTTTCGACAGGGTCAGCCCTCTATGCACTTGGAAGCCACTGTGATGACCATGAATGCGACCCCTACCGTCACCTGTCGGAACCTACAATCTCCCTCCAAGGGAGGGCGCTGTTCCTGCAGCGAAATCATCGGAGGAAGTGCGCTGCTGCTCCTTCTGCTCTGGAGCGAAGTGTGATGGAGCCAGCAGGCGAGGGCTCGAACCACCATAGCGGATGTAGAACGACCCGGACAACGTTATTATTATGTTGATTGTGCGTGTTTAGCCAAATCTACTTTGAATCAGTCATTCATGTATATAAGCTTCGCTCCCTTTTCTTGGTTGATTACCTTGATTAATGAACTTGTATTCCTCGTTTAACATAGTTGACGTTGTCTTTTATAAGCCAAAAATGGGTTGTAATCTTACCATATATCATATTTAGTCCTATTAATTATTTGAATATGAGAGCAGGTACTTCTATGCTATATTTTAAATGGTTGAATTATTGGCCACTTTTGGATAGATTATTTTTTAATTCATGTCAGTTGGGATGTGATTAGTACAATATACAATGCATCCCAAAAAAAATCACAATCAAACTAATCAGTCAATCATTTAACCAAATATTATTGTTGTTACAAATTTTGTGCACACATCGGACGGAAACAGTGGATTGACCCAACCTTGTAAGAATAAAACGTTTCCTGTGATGGTTGTGTTTCCAATTTGTTGAGCTGTTACACAGAGGATAGGGGGTCTCTTGAACGCTTCAGAATATACTGTGTGAAGGGGCGGGGCCACGGAGCTTGAATGGCCCTGACTCCGCCCACCCACGTCCAGCTCGGCACCCGCGGCACTTCTCGCTTTGACGGTGAATGAACGCGTAGGAGCTAGCTGGTTAGCAGGCTAGTTGTTTTGGCGATGTGGCTACAATCAGAATGATCTCACAGCGAGAAAGGGGAGAGTTTGCTCGGTTTTACACTGTCACAGACCCCACCAAGCATCCCAAAGGTTACACTGTCTACAAAGTCACGGCGAGGGTAAGTCAAAGATGGGCTGAGACAAGCTAACGCTGCTGTTGGTTTGTGTGCTGCTCCTTCAAGTTCCATTGTTTTGATTTTAGACACGGGTAACGCAGATTAAGCCATGCCCGTTTGAACCGTCCAAGCTGTTAACCTGGCCAGCGTTGCACAGGAACAAGGCAGACATGGATGTCGTGATTTGTTTAGATGGCTAGCCGACGAGCTACTACTGCTGGGGTAGCAGCAGACCACCATCCAGGGTCCTAGCTGCCTCACGGCTATCTTCCGTGGTTAGGCTGTCTTTGGGTTCTATCTGCTGTGGTTAAGCCCAGGGTTAGGCTGTCTGTGGGTCAATAGGGGCTTCAGCCGGGCTGACAGCTGGTCAGGAGGGTTTGGCAGAGGGTCACATCTGGAAATGTTCTTGAAACAAACGCACGTAGCTCTCTTTGCCTTCCTCTGCCTCTCTCTCTCTCTCTCTCTCTCTCTCTCTCTCTCTCTCTCTCTCTCTCTCTCTCTCTCTCTCTCTCTCTGTCTCTCTCTCTCTCTCTTCGAAAAAGCTTCATTGGATCTATACATTTGCATTGCCAAAGCAGGTGAACAATGAAATAAAAAGTAAAAAGGTTAAGTATATATTGTAAGTATAAACCTTTAAATACAAAATATCTATACACATCAAATGTTATACTATAAAAGTACTTTAAAAAGTAAAATGTGCGATATTATAAAAATGACAAAAATTACAGTATCTCGTATAAACAGATAAATTAAAGATCCACTCTAAATACACAGTATTTACATTACGGAGGATTAGTGCAATTATTGTGAGAGTGAGTCCAGGGGGATGAGTCTATTGGGAGTTTGAGGTCCTTCTCTCATCACAACCGGTGACGAATCTGCTGCGTTCGCACATTGTTGTATTTCTCCCAACAGGTATGGCAGTTTGTGAGCATCTGGAGTGTCTTTGAAGTCCTTGCATGACTTTGTAATCTGTGGGAAGTGTGTATTCCTGATGTCTTCGTATGACTGGCAGGAAGTCAGGAAGTGCAGTTCTGTCTCTAGTTGGTTGTGTGTGCAGTGGGAGCACAGTCTGTCTTCTCTTGGGAGCCAGGTCTGTCTGTTGCGTCCCTTCTCGATGGCCAAGCTGTGTTCGCTGAGTCTGTATCTGGTCAAGGATTCTCTATCTCTCTCTCTCTCTCTCTCTCTCTCTCTCTCTCTCTCTCTCTCTCTCTCTCTCTCTCTCTCTCTCTCTCAATCGGATTTTCGCTTCCCCTTTACACTTCGTTATGGTATTTGCCTAGTTGTCATTCAAAACACTTACTATTGACTCTTTAACCCAAGTAGAAAAATTAAATAACAAACAATCTATCCAAGCATCAGATTTAACACCAAATTCACTTTGGTGCATATAACCAGTAGCCATTCAGCCCTCAACCAATTCAGTGCTTTTAATTGTTCAATATTTTGTTAAAATAAATCGCTGAACTGCTCATTTCGATCACAATATATTATCTTATGTAGTGATGTATCCACTAAAAAAACATTACAAGTTTAATGTTGACATGACACCTCAGTAGTATTTACATAGCATGGGGTACTCACATGGTGGTCGTGTGTTATGAATGGAATGGAGACGTCTCTCTGTAACACTCAGGACCTCCTCCACTCGCTCTATAGTGCGGTCATTGTCCGGGCGTGAAGCCGTGTCGGGGCCTCGTGCTACGCTCTCGTCCTCCACACCAAGCAGGAACTCTTCGAGACGGGCTCAGCGACATCGCTGTCCTCTCCTCGCTGTCCTCTCCTCGCTGTCCTCTCCTCGCTGCCTTCTCCTCGCTGCCTTCTCCTCGCTGCCTTCTCCTCGCTGCCTTCTCCTTGCTACCTTCTCCTACCTGTACAGACAATCAGAAACAGTGGATTTGGGAAGGAATTGCTTGCATTCTGCTGACTCCTTTCTCCGTATCTCCAGATTATCTCCAGAAAGAGCCCGGAAGATGTTCAGGAGGTAAGACCACCAGTCCTTCGTGTTGTTTGTTTGAGTTGATGGGGAAGTGGTTGGGTTATCAGGCAAGCTAATGTCGCACTGAATGGGGGTAGTAGCTTAATTTAGAGAAAATGGATGTGCATTAAAAACACACACACACACACACACACACACACACACACACACACACACTTGGGCTGGGCTTCCTGTAATACAGAGAGCATGATCTCCATTAATATGTGAGTGTGCTTGCACGTGTGGGAGTCCGAGTGACGACGTGAAGACACACACACAAGCATCACCCACACAAAGGCCCTGTTCACACGAAGCCGAAACGGGCGAAACCGTTACGGTTTCGATCTATCCGGTTTCGAAGTATCTCCGTAAAGACGAAGCCAAGCGAAACCGGGTAGATCTGTAGAAACGCTGTAGTACACATTCCAGGCCCATAAGGGGCGCCTCTTCTGGTACAGAAATCCAGAAGAAATGAAATAAGAAGAAGAGGCGAGCATGCGCATAAAGGCTGCCCTTATGCGCATGCTCGCATGTGATTTCTGAGACTCCGCGGGCTTAAGAGCCATTGGCTAGGAGGTCGAGGGGTGGGGCGATGACGTCATGGTTTGCGGTTTCAGTCGGTTTCAGGCGTACACACGAATCCAAAACGAAACCGGGTAGATTTGAAACCACCTCCGAGGGTGGTTTCAGAAGTTTGCGGTTTCAGTCAGCGGATTCGCCGGCTTCGTGTGTACCGTACAAGACCTTTGCGGTTTCGCCATGAAATCGGCTTCGTGTGAACGGGGCCTAAGCCTTCTGAGCTGTACTTGTTTCTTTCATCCTGGCTTCAAAGTTGCCAGAACAAGGTTGATGTTTTCAGCTCAAATTCCCTGGGTTTGGCTCGACTTGAGCTCAAAAATGCTTTCTTGGCATTGTTGGTGCAGTGTTTCGTCTTCAACTGAGGTTATTGGATGTGTGACAAGGCGTCCCTGTTTCATTGCCTGATATTCATCCATATGAGGGACTGATGGCTGATGATTTGTTATTTTGGGTGTGTGTGTGTGTGTGTGTGTTTTTTCATCATAAAGTTATGCCTCCTTATTAATTTTGCTTCTCTCTCTCCATGTCCGTCTCTCTCTCACTCTCTCACTCTCTCACTCTCTCACTCTCTCACTCAATCTCAATCTCTCACTCTCTCTGTAGATAACAGTATCGAAGAGGTATAGTGATTTTCGGACGCTTCATCAGAACCTCTGGCAGCTCCACAAGAGCCTGTGTAGCCAATCCGAGCTCTTTCCTCCCTTTGCCAAGGCCAAAGTCTTTGGTAAGAGACGTGCATGGATTCAGGCGTACCGTACAAACATCACATCCCATTACAAGCCCAGCGCACTTAGCATTTACCGCTGAGCTGAGGCATTCATGTTCTGCAGTCTCTTAACTGTGTTGATGTTCTCTGGAAACGCCTTCTTGTTACTGCTCGATAGTTACCTCAGAGGCATTCTTGACTTATTGACTGTTTCCAGAACACCGCCACCTAGAGGCGGTTTGATAGAGGTTGTTTGTAAAAGTGCTGTATAGCAGTGGTTCCCAAGCTTTCGCAGCCAATGACCCCATTTCTAGCTCTGAAAATGTTTGCGACCCCAACTTGAACCTTTGTGTATCTGCTTCTACATTAATAAAGCCAATCAACACCTGCGTGTAACATCAGCGTCCCGGTGGACGTTGCTTTACCACACAATAAGTGATTAGTAGTTGTTTGCTTGTTGCTATGAATCGTTAGGTATCCAGTTTGAATGTACAGGACGTTTATGAGAGCTTTGACGAAAAGATGTTTGCTAAAATGGATCATTAATAACTATAGCTTACGTCAGCAATCTCTTGCGACCCCAATATGCATATCAGGGGAACCCAAGTGGGGACCCAACCCACAGGTTGAGAACCCCTGCTGTATAGGCTTTGTGTCTGGCCTGGATGTTGTGTTCGCTTTGTATATATATGTATATGTGTGTGTGTGCTTTCTCTTGCGTCTTGTGTGGAGGTCGCTTTGATGAGTCTGTGATTGAGACCAGGAGGCAGTGCTCAGAGGATCTCCTGCAGTTCTCCGCCAACATCCCCGCTCTGTATAGCAGTCAGCACATCCAGGACTTCTTCAAGGTACACACACATACTCGTTCTCTCTCTCTCGCCTTCCACTCACACACACACACACACACACACACACACACACACACACACACACACACACACACACACACACACACACACACACACACACACACACACACACACACACAGAAACACACACACAGAAACACTCATTCTCGCTCCCCCTCCGCACTCACTCACTCTCTCTATCTCCCCCTGCGCTCTCACACCCACATGCTCACTCACTCTCACTCACTCACTCACATACACATACACACACTCACACGCACACACAGAGATAATTTATCCTATGCACACACACTTTTGTAATATTTACCCACCAACCTGAACGCCGCTGAATGTTGTCCAGGGGGGGGACGTGCACGACGGTTCCGAGCTCATCGGACCGGCGGAACCTTTCTCTGACTTCCTGGCCGACAGCCTATCAGACTGTAGTTCCGAAGGTACGTTTGCAACACACACGCCTGCTTGCCAGTCCGTCTTGGTGTATTCGATTTCATTTTATTTGTATAGTATGCATTTCAAAACTGAGTCCCTTCGTCCCCTTCCACAGTCAACCGGGATCTCAGCGGAGCAGACGATTGGACCTTCACGTCTGAGTATGGAGGTACGTGCCTCTTCCTGCCCGTCTACCTATTTTGACGCAGGGAAGGAGGGAGGGTGGGAAGAAGGGAGGGAGGGAGAGAGGAAGGAGGGAGGGAGGGAGAGAGGAAGGAGGGAGAGAGGAAGGAGGGAGGGTGTGAGGGAGAGGGGAAGAAGGGAGGGAGGGAGAGAGGAAGGAGGGAGGGTGTGAGGGAGAGAGGGAGGGTGTGAGGGAGAGAGGAAGGGTGGGAGGGGAGGGAGGGAGAGAGGAAGGGTGGGAGGGAGGGAGAGAGGAAGGGTGGGAGGGAGGGAGAGAGGAAGGGTGTGAGGGAGAGAGGGAGGGTGTGAGGGAGGGAGGGTGTGAGGGGGAAGAACAAGGGTCATAGGCTTGGATAGAGATAATCAATAATCGAGGACGTCCTGCTAAAAATTCTTAAATACTTCAAAGCAACGCTGGATCATTTTATTTAGAAAAAAAACTTGTCCGATTTGTTGATATTCCGTTCCCGGCAGCATTCAATAAATCCCATTGAATGCTGTGACGTCTTTGCTCGGACGCTCTTCACCTCTGACCCCCAGGCCCCACCAGCGAGAGCGACCTGACCTCCCTGGTCGCCGACACCGACTCCCTGGGCGAGCTCGACGATGGCATGGCCTCGGGCCGCACCTCCCCAAACCAACCACCGAGGGGAGCCCCCAACTCTAGCGGAAGCTGCAGCCCCTTCCTCCGCCGCCTCCCGCCCCTTCACGCTCGCCACAGCCCGCCCCCCCCCCGCCCCGACGCCAGGCCCCTTAACCCCCCGAGCGGGCCAGGAGGCCAGCCGCCCCGTCGGTCGGTCGCTGCTGTTCTCCGGCGCTCTGCGGAGGGCGGCCGGCGGCAGTGCCGAGGACGCCAAGCCCGACTACCTGGACCGGGCCGGGGAGCACATCCAGCAGGCGCTGCGGCGGGAGGCGGAGCGCGACTACCAGGCCGCCTTCTCCTACTACCGCAGTGGGGTGGACCTGCTCCTGCAAGGGGTGCAAGGTACGGCCGGAGAGGGGAGGGGGGGGGGGGGGAGAACGATTTTGTGTGGACACTTGAGAATTAATTGCAGGGACTTGAAATGATGACTGCAGTCCCTGGTCGTTTTTTGGCGGATGATTGCAGCCCAATAAACGACAGTTTTTGGCCTTGAATCCAGATGGGGTCAAGCAGAGACAAAGCATAAAAGCTTGGGTATGCAATTTGGAGAGGCCAACCCGAGTTGGGTAGGTTTAGAAAGTAGCCAACTGGAAAACATTCCACCCCTCTCTCTTCAGTCCTGCCGCCACAATTCAAAACACACGACTAGCCCGCTAGCTTTAGCAATATGTCCGCTTAGACCTGGGGAAGACCCCGGTCGCGCGCACTGAGTTACCGGGCAGAGGGCGGGCAGCTAGTCGGGTAGTTAGATCGACAGACAGACAGGCAGACACAGGTAGGCCGTCCAATTAGTGCATTCAGGCCGAGGTCGACTGGACGTTCTTAGTACAGGCCTGTGACACTGACAAATACTACGTCATCATTTTTTTGCCAGAGGGTTTATTTTTTGGAATGCTGTCAACAAATAGGACAAAAAATGATTCTACAAATAAAATGACCAACCGTAGCTTTAAAGTGTCATTAAAAGTTTTTTCTAGCAGGATGTCATGGCTGAGTCATTACTCATCTACATAAGAACTATGTTCCTGTTTGATGGGCCATGTTCACTTTCTCTTTCTCCTCTTCCTCAATTATTGTTTATCTCTTTCCAATCAACGCTATGACTGGTCCTCCCTCCCTTCCCTCACCCCCTCTCCCCCTCCTCTCCTCCCCCCTCTCAGGCGAGCCCAGCCCAACACGGCGCGAGGCCGTGAAGAAGAGAACGGCTGAGTATCTG